>NC_136496.1:61423493-61520993 GCF_053919585.1 Euprymna scolopes
ATACCAGTACAAAATATTTGAAAATGTTTCACGTGCACAGTGTGACGCAGTTCTATTACAAAGAAACGGAAAATTGATGTTGGAACTTCAAAAAGGAGGGGGGGCTGGCGCTGTTAAAGAGAAGGAAATTTTAGTGACGTCATATATATTAATTAAAAAACTATGGACGCAAGTTTATATTCTATTGGGAAAAAGATATATCTGTTGAAATTCAAATATAAGTTTGTAACAGAAATGAAATGCGTGTTTTTTATGTAATTTATTGATTGAGATTATGTGTTAATTATTACAGGGGGTGTTTGAATTGGTGTGAGAAAGTTAACCTCTGTCCACAGTTAAATAATGTTCTTTTAATAACAGTTTACTTATTAATGGCGCTATGTTAAAGAAACCTCCACGTTGTTTAATAGTGCTTGAAATTGCGATAAGCGAGATTCAAGAAGTCTCCGGCGCGGTTTATTTGAAATAAATTTAACTACTTTTGCTTGTTTAAAGTCAAAAGTGTGATTATGTTGCAATGAATGAGAGAATAATGCACTTAGAGAATTGCTATTTTTTTTATATCTCTTTTGTGTTCATTGAGCCTTTTTTCCAATTTACGCTGAGTTTCACCAACGTATTTATGATGGCAATTATGGCAAGGAATAGTATATATACCTCCATCGGAAACTGGTTTGTTATAGAGATGTTTCGTGGTTTTTAATATATGTCTTATGGTTAGTGATGTGGTTTGTACGATAGGAATTTTTAGTTTGTTAAGTGTGTTGTAGATTATTGTATTATTGGTGTGTGTAGGTAAAAGAAGATGTCTGTTTATGAGAGAAAGGTCTGGTGTGTATGATTTTTTATTATTATTTATTCTGGAAAATATTTGTGTGGCTTTTCTCTTAGCATTCAATATGAAATATGTCGGATATTGCAAGGTTTTCAAAATGTTTGTAAGGTATTTGAATTCTTGGTCCAGATATTCAGGACTGCAAATTCTGCAAGCGCGTAAGAAGAAACCAATTATCATCCCTGTTTTTATTTTATTGTTATGGTGTGAATAGAAATGTAATCGTTTTTGTGTGTAGTTTTGCGGTGAACTTTGAAGGCTAGTTTATTATTGGATTTTATTATAAGTATGTCAAGAAAAGGTAATGAGTTATTGTTTTCTGTTTCATAGGTAAACTTTATGGAAGGTTCGACTGAGTTTAATTTGTCTCTAATGATATTTATGCGCGTATTTTCAGGAAGAAAAATTAAGATGTCGTCAATGTATCTGAAATACTCTGTGTTTGGAGGTAATCTGAATTTGAAAGGACCAGATTCTAGGAATTCTAAGAAAAGGCAAGCTAATACTCCACTAAGAGGGTTACCCATAGGAAGACCAAAACTTTGTTTATAGAAATTGTTATTGAAATGAAAGTAAGTCATCTTAGTTATAAGTCTAATGATTTTTATAAGAGTGTCGGGAGGAAAAGGTAAGCTAATGTTAGATTTTTTTAAATGTTTAAGGAGTAAATTCAAGCATTTTTTAATGGGGACATTAGTATATAATGATGTTATATCTAAGCTGTGAATAGTTTTGTTTTGCACGTTAATTTTTTTTTTTTTTACACAGTGATCACCACTTATCAAGGCCCGGAAGCCATTCAGGGATAAGGGTTATTGCAAGTACATTACGTTAGTGTGGAGATTTGATGAAGTGTTTAATTAAGGGGGCGGTTCATTAGGAATTTGTAAACATTGGACTTGAAGACATCCAAGTTGTAGTCAGGTGGGAAGCAGGCAGACAGAACAGAGTTCCACAGGCGTGCATTTCTAAGAAAGAAGCTTTGTTCATGGAATCCACTTTTTGATTTAGGCACAGATAAAGAGTGGGGGAAATTTTTCACAGTGGATTCGGCTAGACGAGTGTTTTTCGTGAAAGATTGGCGAGGGGAGACCAGAGATTGGAGTTCAGACGAGCACTTGCCATGGAAATAACGATAAAACAAGGATAGGCTCGCAACGTCTCTTCTGTGGGAGAGAGGTTGCAGGGTAGAGAAAAGGGCATCCCCCACTAAGCCACGAAGTCTATTTTGTACTCTGTAAGGCAGGATAGGCTGTTTTTAGCAGCTCCTGCCCAGATATGGCAACAGTATTCCATCCTTGGACGTACTTGGCTTTTATATAGATAGAGAATTGCATCAGTAGTGAGATATTTTCTGGAGCGGTAGAAGGATCCCACCATCTTTCCAGCGACCTTGGCAACAGACTTGATGTACGTGTTCCATTTCAGATCAGGAGTAAAGGTCAAACCCAGAAGCTTGTCAAAACACCGGGCCTCACCCAGACGAGAGCCATCCATCAAAATTGATGCCAGATGGGGATCAGAGCGTTGATGATGTAAGGATAGGAGTTTGGTTTTGGATGCATTAAAGGTAACCAGCCATAACTTCTCCCACTGAACCACGTGCTCGAGATCAGAGGAGAGAGAATCAGAGAGAACTTTGTCATTTACAGCCTTTGATGTGTTGCCGTAGATGGTCGTGTCATCAGCATAGATGTCAACGAATGATTTAAGTATGTGTTTAGGGAGGTCATTGATGTAGATCAGGAAGAGAGTTGGGCCTAGGATTGACCCCTGAGGGACTCCAGCATTTATATTGCAGGCCTCCGATTTTTGTCCATCTACCACTACTCTTATGAGCCTATCGGAGAGAAATGATTTAATGATTGAGAAAACATTTCCAGTTATACCGTAGCTGGAAATCTTGTGAAGTAGACCCTTATGCCATACCTTGTCTAAGGCCTTTGATATGTCAAGAGCAATTGCCCTAGAAAGGAAGCCTCTGTCAAGAGATTCACTAATCCTGTGGGATATAACCGTCAGCACATCTGTGGTAGATCTTGCAGAGCGGAAACCATATTGTGTGTCACTAAGAAGGTTATTCCTGCTGAGGTGGTTGACTATTTATCTATTTAATATGGATTCCAGCAACTTACTCATAACGCAGGAACTTATTGGTCTGTACTGAGAGGGAGATGACTTATCACCTGAATTCTTAAATACAGGGCAAACTGATGAGGTCTTCCAGGGAGTCGAAAAGTACTTCTTCTTAAGGCAGCGCTTAAACAGTTTCGTAAGTATGGGAGCAAGTTCTGGTTGAAGCTTTTTAACACTATAATTGGGATGCCATCAGGGCCAGTTGCTTTACTGGAATCTAGGTTCTTGATTAGCTTGGCGACCTCATGCACGGATATTGTTTTTTTTGTTCAGTAAATCACCGGAGTTCTTTATGTGGGAGGTGCTGATAGCGCCCAGTAGTGGAGTCAAAACGTTGGATATGGCACGTGCAATTTTGTGTGTGGCACTACCGATGCCGGATATTATAGGGCGCATAGGGATGTCTGGTTTGTGAATTTTGGGCAGGCCATATAGTGATGGAACATTGGGGTGGTATTCAATGTATGACATCCAAATTTTATTGTATTTTATAAGTTTTTTATAAGATTCGTTGAAATTCTCAACACTTCGATTTACTGTCTTTAAATCAGTTTTGGTGTAAGTGTTGTTGTCTGCCAACAATGTGGAAATTTTTTCAAGGTATTCATCTTTTTCCATTAATGCTATACCACTACCTTTATCAGCTGGTGATATAATCAAGCTCTTGTCATTCACTAGGTGTTTCAAAGCATCTATGTATCTCTTAGGAAGTACAGTTTCATATGGATGAGTAACTGCCACAGAAATAACACCCTGTATGAAACCTTTTTGAAAATCCGTATCTTCATGTTTGTAATTCTTCAAAATTGCGTCGGTGGTAATATTTGAATGTATGCCAGTTGCGAATTTTAGTCCAAAACTAAGGGCTTCAATTTCAGTGTTTGAGAGTACTTTGGTAGAACGATTTTGTATTAGATCCGGGCGTCCTATAGTTCTCCATTTGCTGTCAGAGATTAATTTTGTAAGTTTATTATCCAGTTTGTGACAATGGCGGGTGCTGAATCTTTGAATTGATTTGTTTATATTTAAGGAAAAATTTGGTGTCATGGTTTAGTTCTGTAGTAAGTTGTTAGCTAATGTTCGGGCTTCAAGGAATAAATGAGAGCTTTGTTGTTTTAAAAGATCCGCTGAAGCAACTAAATATTTTTCAATGTAATCCGGGAAAATATGGTGCGAATATTTCAAATATTTAAATGTACTTTTGGATATAATTTTTTCTTGTATACATACTTTTTGAAGTTCCAACATCAATTTTCCGTTTCTTTGTAATAGAACTGCGTCACACTGTGCACGTGAAACATTTTCAAATATTTTGTACTGGTATATTTTTTGGTTTCTTAATCTCATTCATCCAGAGGAAGTCTCGAAATAGAGACGAAACGTTGATGAACACATAATGCGGTTTGTTCCTTTTTATTTTCCCTATTTTGTCGGAATACTATTTCCATTATTTTCATCATATATATATATATATATGTATGTATATGTATGTATATATATATTGCAATAGAAAAATGCGAGCATGAAAAGTAATATCGTTAAGCTTAAACATAGAATAGTAAAGGACTAGTTATTATAACTGGAAAGGAAAAGGACAAGATATTCTAGTAAAAAAATATAATAAATTTATAACTTAAGATATTGTAACATTAAGACTGATTATACAATGGTTTAAATTGAAAAGGTTCTTAATGCTGCCATATTTTAAGTTATAAATTTATTATATTTTTTACTAGAATATCTTGTCCGTTTCCTTTCCAGTTTTGACAACTAGTCCTTTACTTTTCCATGTTTAAGCTTAACCATATTACTTTTCATGCTCGCATTTTTCTATTGTAATCCATCGTTTTTCCAGGTTTCTAGTAAATTCACTTATTCTTTGTGTAATTTCAGTTTTTTGGCCCCCATAAACATATCATACACATATGTAATAACACTGTACGGTACTTGTCTGCTTTCAATAAAATCCACCCAATTATCTCCCTTTCATTCTTTCATTTTATTGTTTCACTTGTTTCTTTGCTTTTGTGAGAGCAGTTAATTGGAAGCAACAGTAGTATCTGAAGCAACATGGAAAACGTCGCTCACATCCTTACATTTTTTTTTGCGAGTTTTAACACCAGTAACCTCCTCATAACTTGTTTTACTGAATGAAAATTGAACTTTTTCATCACAAAATAGCTGAGATGATCTATAAACTGTAATAATTATTTGAAATTTGGTCGAAAAATGAGTGAGACATGAAGCTTTAAAGCAGTTCTAAATGACTATTACTGCCACTTTACCATATATTCAAACACTACCTTAATGTAAAAGATCATTTTTGATCCAAGCAATGACTTATCAATATATATTATTGTATAACAACTAAAATGACAAACATCAATGATTTGGTGATGATTATCGTGGACCTTTCAGAGGCATTAGATATTGTGGAAATATATATTTTTATAACCTCCTAAATCTATGTGTTCATAAATATATCGGTCGATATAGAGATGGGAGTTTTCTAACAACATTTTCAACATATTAAAACATATTAGGAAAGTTATATAGATAGAATAAAAATAAATATTAGAAGCTAAAACGTATTAGATAACATAACATAACGCACTTCCTATATGTCACTTTTAACTTAAAGTATATATATAAGATCGATTTTTAAAGGGTAATACTACTGCTATATAAGTAAGCTTAAATTTCAATCACTCGCATTAATAATAAAACATGCTCGAATTAATCGAACGTAATCCTAGAAACATCTTCAACAAGAGCAATGCATTTCATAATCAAACCGGGGTTTGTATTAATGTATAGATTCGAAAAGGTTGTCAAAAAACAAATATATAACAAATAAATGTTATCAAAGGCAAGCTAAGTTACTTTTCTACCTTACTGTATATGTTTTTAGTGTTTTTATTTAATGTAATATGTTTATTCAGCTCGAAAGACATATAGTATTTACCTATGTATTGGAAAGTTAAAAATGGCGTCCGACTTTCTTTTTTGCACTGTAAGTTTGGGAAAAGCAGTTAAAAATAAAAGAACTAGACAAAATAATGTTAAAAACTCGCTCAATATATGTTACCGTGACATAGGCTGGCATATACTATTATATATATATATATATATATATATATATATATATATATATATATATAATGATAAAGTTAAAAATATATATCCGTCGTTTACGTGAGCGATGTAACCATGAAACCCTCCTTTCCCATGGTGGGGTTATCATGGCAAGTTCGGTAATTCTACATCAAATTGTATGAGCGTGCATGGGGTTTCCGGTTATAAGTTACTCCTCTCTGGGGCTTTACCCCGTTGGTGGGGTTAAGCGGTGTACCCCGTCCAAACCTACCTCTTCCTATGGTGCGTTTTCCTCCTAAAGTTTGTATTATGCGAGCATGAATAAGGTTTTCCCACACTTACGCCTGGTGTGTACGGTTTTGCTTTTTTCAATATGCTCTTTTTAATTGCATAAAGAATTCTAAGGTTCTAAATTTTGTAATCTTTATATCTCTGACGTAGTTAAAATATAACTTTCCCTAAATCTTTAATAAATACTAAAAACGAGTTGGCGTCTAGATGCAAACACAAGAAAACATGTAAATATAGCCAATTTGCAATAGCATTGAGTAGATAAGACATTTAAATTTGAACCAAAAATAACTCTTCATAATATGTTACCAATACACTAAACAACATTTTTCGTTTTATGAATAATCTGCTATCAAATTTCCAATATTCATTAAAAACGCAATCAATTTTGGCACCTAATATACAGCTTACTATAAATATAATAATTCAATCACTTTAGACAATAGTATATCTTCAGTTTGAATCACCAGGACGTTTCTTTTCGTCGGAAATTGCAAACTCATCCAATCCCTGTAAGACCTCTCAAACAATTCATATTATCAACAAACACTAGTTTAATAAGACCTATCAAATTAGCTTAATAATGAAGGTGATTTTTCTTTTAGTAATTAAGAACAGTGATTCTTTTTTTTATAATTAATTCACTATCTAAAATTACATAAGCATATCCCCTAATTCTAGATAATAGCTCTTTCTAGTTTTAGCATCCAAGTATTCCAATCTATTCACCATTTTTTCCTTCCCTTACAGTAATTTATTCATCCTGGTTAAAAAGACTTACAGCATTTAAACGTTGGGATTTGATTAATTGTTGATAAATTAATATTTATTAACTAAAATTGGTTTTACTAACATTACTGTTTATAAAAAAGCATTTTGACTATTTGTATGTTTATATATATATATATATGTATATATTTATGCATGTTTTGTTTGTGTTTATGTATACTTGTTTGAATGAGTATATATATGTGAGTATGTATATGTTTATGTGTGTGCATATATGTATATAGATATGTATATATTTTATGTATGTGTTCGTGTGTTGTACGTATTATGTGTATAGTTATGTGTTTGTATGTATGTATATGTGTGAATGCATAACATCAACAGACAGTGGTTTAACAATACCTATTATTTTAACTTAAAACTCCTTTAGCAATTAATAACAATAATTTTTCTTTATAATAATTTCTCGATCTAAAATCACATAATTATAGCCTCTAATTCTAGATAATTGCTCTTTCCAGTTTATTATCCAATTATTTTTATATATATACATCATTTTCACCGACCTCTACAGTATCTTTCTTTATCGTTTTAAACACTTACAATACTTAAATGTTGCGATTTTTTAAATTAATTGTTGATCAATTAATATTTATTAATTAAAATCGGTTTTGCTAAATATTACTTATAAAAATTCGTTTTCACCATGTGTATGTATGTGTATGCATGTTCATGAATGTTTTGCCTGCGTTTATGTATTCATCTATTCTATGTATATATATATATGTGTGTTTGTGATTATGTATATATGTTTGTATATGTGAATGCGTATATATATGTGTATGTATATATATTTATGTGTGTATGTATATATGTATTGTATGTATGTATGCATGTTTAAGTATATGTACGTATGTGTGTATATATGTGAGCATCTATATATGGGTATATATATATATGTACACACACACACACACACACATATATATATATATATACGAGCAAACAGTTAATAAAACACGTTGAAAACACTTTGAAAAGAGTTAAAAACATATTTAATCTAAAAAGGAGACACTTGATAAGTGGATAGTCCTTAATCCGCGGAGTTTCGAAGAAATACTTTCCTTCTCATCAGAGGGTAGGAATTAGCAAAATGCGGGATCGGATTTTGCATACAAAAGTATTTGATGAAACAACAAGTAAGTCAAAGATCTTACTTGATAACAAAAAAGTGAAGCAGAGGGAATATGGCGAAGAAAAAGGTGATTACACGTGAATGGATAGTCTGGTGAAAGATAAATAATCCAAAGACGGTAAAATCCAAAAATATAACTTCAAGAAAGTTAATTGAATTTCCATTCGTACAAGTAAAATCCAAGGAAATCCCTTAATTGGAAGATCGTCCAAAATAATTACAAAGGCCGATATCCATGGAATAATTCACAAATATGTACAAGAGAAAAGGGGAAAATTCCAATAATATTAATAAAAGAAAAATAAGATATGCTTTTCACACTACTGTCGAGACATAAATATCTATGTCTATTATATCTATTATGTCTCGGCAGTAGTGTGAAAAGCATATCTTATTTTTCAACACACATACACACACAGACAGACAGACACAGACAAGTTCACTTATATATATGTATATACATATATATATATATATATATATATATATATATATATCTGCAACGATAGTAAAATAATGCAGCTTAATTATACTCTGTTGTACTCAAAATGAATTTTTATCATTTAAAGAATATACCTTACTTTGAGTCAGAAATCAACAAAAATGTGCAACCACCAGTAGGCCGATTTACTACTCAGTGTCCACATCTTACAAATTACATATCTCATTGTAGAGCAAATTTGACTTCTAGTTTAAGATTTATGATGTCATAATCACTTTACATAGATCTCAATAACAACTTACAAATGTAATTATAAAGCTAGAATACATATATAGCTATGTAAATATATGTATGTATATATACGCGTGTGTTTGTATGCGTGTATGTAGTCTCCGACCAGACGCGTGTATATCTTACATTTCTGTCAAAAATTGTGAACTGAAAATCAATCTTAATTTTAACTATCGCTAACGTTTTACAAAATGTTGAGATTTGCATGACATATTTTCTTTCGAATGCTCTTTTTGTGTATACTATGTACGTCTTAGATTTATTTATTTATTTATGTTAGTATTTTTATTTATAAAATTGAGTTTCTGAGAGTTTTCTTTTTTTTTTCATGTATTCTATTCCGACGCTCCCTTTCATCTCTATTACTTTTATTTTGTCTGTTTTCGGCGCTCCTGGATATATTGATATCATATTTGAAACAATCCCTTCTTTGAGATGATGACAATAAAATACCGATACACTTTATTTTTATCTTTTCATTATTATCACTGTACAGTTTTTTTGAATTCTATTGAAAAGTGCAGCAATCGTTTGCAGTCTTCGTGTTTCCCATTTCTCTTTAGAAAATTTATGTTTTTGCGAAATATTTTGCTTATGAGAAAGCCTTTTATTATCTAAGATTTGTGTATTTTCTCGTAAAATTTATTTTAGTCAGTTGTTGTCGCTATTTCTGTTTTTTTTTCTGATTTGTAGTTGCTTTATTATTATATGATCTATATATAACTGATATTCTGTTTGTCATTTTTGGCATCGTCTCTGTTCTTCAAAGAGTATTCAACGATTTTAAAAAGGAAGTAGTAAATATGTCATTTTCTTTCTTTCCGTTCTGACATGATTGGCATGCAGATTATTTATCTATAGTTGCTTGAGGTCGTTTCTATCTTCACGCGATTCAGTTTTAACTATAACCGCACAACAGCCACTTATCACAAATGAGAAGATAATGTCTTGGAGGATAATATCATCACAAGAGAAGAAACACTGCAGCACCCGTTTAGCTGTACATTAAAAGATAGCGCAATACTAAAGTTAAGAAAAGTAATAAGATAGCGTCAAACATACATGAACACTCTATTTCGAATAAGTTTTTGTTAGGGTTAATCGTGTACTTGTGCCGAGAAAATTGACATTGATTCTCTTCGTCCGTGTAACTTATAATTAATCATATTAATAGAATAATGTCTTTCTCGTGCTTGCTACAGAGTTGCCCTCTTTATATATTCCCAGTCTTCTCACGACAAGAAATAGGAAACCTTCTCTGCTCATGCATTTCATAAAATTAATTTTGGAATGTCACGTAATTTTCTTTTTTTTTTGTAATTGATCTATAACAAATTCGTAATATATTCCTAAGTTAGTCTCACTTATAACCATCCATTAGAACTTTTTATTTAAAAGCATCACTATAACGGAAATAAAAATAAACGATTCTTATATGAGAATCAGGCATATCAATCTATCTGCTAATCTTACTATCTATTTATGTTATTGCAAAATTAAAATCTTATTCGGTGTTCTGTGACAGTAACAGTGGATCTAGGCTGTAATGATGCTTGAGGAAAGAGTCTATTGAAGCAGTGATTAGAATTTACCGACAACAGGTCCCCTACATCTGAATGTCTTGAGTTCAGTGCCAAGTAGAGGTTCAATTCAAGTCACAGTAATGTCGTCATAAGCGAAAAACGACTTGTGCTTTACTGATTTTTTCTTTTGTTTTAAACCTTACCCAAGACTAGAAGTATAGACTAAAACTGAAAATCTAGTCGACCTTACTAATTAATTAATATGTGGATGAAGAATATATAAATTAATGTCGTTCTCACGTGGACTACGTGACGAATAACTGAAATACAATATCTCGCGAAGACTGTTCTCGACTTTAACCACATTTCGTTATGTAATATTATGGGAGTCTGCATAATATGGGGTGCATATATATATATATATATATATATACATATATATATATATATATTATCGTCTAGTGTATATACTTTTCGATATATTTGATCATCTACTGATTGTCTAAACAGGGCATATAAGAATTATGACAAACAAATTCTTAGCGTTTATATCGGTCAATGGAGAAACATATCTTATCCATGTGGGTTCGTCTTGATTTGACGAATCCTTAGAAAAACAGCACATCTATATTCGTAAAACTCGCGACCTTGGTGGTATTTAAAGCAGCTTTATTTCGGATGTTTCACTATTAAATTGAATCAATATTTGGTCCTAGATTTTTACTAACGACACTTTCCTTTACTCTGAGCTATTATTGTCCAAAAATAAAATTTTTTCGGGTTTATATGATCATATCTTATTATTTTTTTAAACGTAAAAATTGCCTACGTTTTCGAAAGGGTCTGTGCTAGAAACATTAATAATTAACACAGTAATTATATGATTATAGCTGCGCAACAAAACAAATACTACGAAGACTTAGACGTTTTAGAATATAGCTGTTTTCTCCTCTATTTATATATGCTCTGTAATTACATTGACTAAGCATTGAGCTTAATAAATAAAAAGAAATAAAGCGTGAAATATAATTAGATAGGTATATTTTAACACATAGAAACACGCACGCACGCAAACACATCTCTCTCTCTCTCTCTCTCTCTCTCTATATATATATATATATATATATATATATATATATATATATATATATATATATATATATATATATATATATATATATATACTAGCATTTAAGCCCGGCGTTGGCCGGGTGTTTGGGGGTGTATTTTGAGCAAAAACAAAAAAAGAGAAAAGAAAAGAAAAAAGCGGTCAATTTTTTTTTTTTAATTTTACCTTTATTATGGCCCCTTAACATTTATTGTTTTGGGCTCAAATCAAGTTATTAAGCTAGATCCATATTTACTGCAAGCATAAAAATTAAAACATGAACCAATAGCTATCACGCTATGCGTTCGTAACGGCGGCGTTCGATCTTCACCTGGTAAATTTTTTTTTTTTTTTAAATTTTCACACTTTTGCACCAATTTTTCCGGGCTAAAACCAAAATATAAAGTTTCGCATGGATTCAAATATGTTATATATGAAGAGGAGTTTGGTAGGCAACATTTTTTAAACAAAAATATATATATACATAAATATATATGGAAACAATTTTGTGTTTACTATAAACTTTTACGCAAATATTATGCAAGTATAAATCGTGTAGAACATCTGCATTAATATAATTACACGTAATAGTTAAGTATAGATGATCGTCCCATAATAAAACCGAAGAAACTAATAGGGAATTAATTAAAATGAATGTTTAAAAGAATATGCAAATTAGCTAGATCTTCTGCTAGTGAATGCAATTCCACGCCTCATACATAACAAAATTGTATTTTCTTTATATATATATATATATATATATATATAGATAGATAGATAGATAGAGAGATATATATATATATAGAGAGAGAGAGCAAAAAACTTTATTAAATATAATATTGTATCCAATATATAGTCAGATATTTTTAATTCATGCAAATTTCGTATTTATTATAAGAAGGCCACTTTCTATTGAATGACTTCTTTAGCTATATCTGCTGCAATTTTTTCCAATTGTTAATTACGGACTCTATATTTATATAAGTAACAGTTCCTTAAGAGGTCGCTATTTACTTGTAACTGCTTGAGCGTATCATGCTCATGAATGTGTAGCAACATAAAATGATCATGTAAAACATTCAAAAAGTATATCTCGCCCTACTTCGATATTGAACACTCTTGAATGAACATCGTGAAAAATCCATAGTGTTACATAAGAAGGGTTGTCCCCTTCTCATGTAAGTAAGAAGGCAGACTAAATAAGTGAAAACGATATTAAGAAATAGCTAGAGTCGAACCCTGCAGGCATGTGTTAAAAGATAACGGATAATTGAAATCCTAGGAATGCAGTCGATTATTAATTCTTTTAGAAATAACTAAATATTATTGATGTCAGTAATAGAGCAATTGTCTATTCTTTTAGAATGACTGGATATTAAAGTTGTCAGTTAAAAGAATGGAAATGCGAATTTATAGATTAAAAATAGGTTAGATATTGAACAATTAAAATTGGGAATTCTTTGTTTGCCAAAAGTGTGTTTAAATATACATATGTAAAATCAACGTGAAATTTATTAACGTGGAAGAGCCGTCGTAAACAAACGTCATAAACAAGGGATATTTTTAATATATTGAGATGGGGTTCGAAGTTAGATCGGGGAGTGACACTCACAGCTAGAGAGAGAGAGAGAGAGAGGGTAAGAGAGTGAAGGGTAGAAGAGTATACTATGTAGTCAAAAAGGCTTGAATCCCTGAGATCATCAATCGGCCGGGAGATGAATAAAGAAATCACCATCTATATTTTGTCTTCTTTTCGTCATTCCAGTAACTGAAAAGTTTAATGAAATTTGTATAACCCCTTTCCAAACAATGTGCCCCTCCTCTGTGTTAACAAGAACTGTTGCATCATATCTCCCAGTCTGTATTAATAATATGAAGTCCCCACAAATCGTCACAGTTGTCGTCGTGTGTGTAATCCATCTAAATGTAATTATCAATTTTGATTTGAGTCCGCGTTTTCTGTGTCTCAATATGAACCCCCCGCCCACGCTACACAACATTTAGTTGTTTCAACTGTGGAAAATATTAACCTGGCTATATATATATATATATATATATATATATATATATATATATATATATATATAAATATGTTAGCAAACGGTAACCTCTAACAGAGCAAAGCTTATCATGAAAGGAAAGCTTTATATAATCAAAATAATAATATTAAATGCCACGGTCTTAAGAGCTTTTTTTAAATTTTTCCCTGAATCTTTTATTATGGTTCTGATGATATAATAAAATTATATATAACTTTTATTCCTCATCTTCCATTTAATATTATATATGTATATATATATATATATATATTGTTTTAAAAATATAATATATATATATATATATATATATGTTTTTTCGTGCTACTTTTAATATCACTTTTCCAATCATAATGTCTGATGAAGTTACTAGATCATTTAATACGATTCGGTAACCGACACATGTGTAACTAAGTAGATAAAACGGTTATAAAAAATAAAACATGTTTATATAGATAGATAGATATATAGATATATAGATAGATAGATATATAGATATATAGATATATACATTTATTTATTCCTACCAATACACTACGGCAATTTTTATAGACTGATTACTACTATTGTTTTTTTAATTTTCTATTTCTATAAAATATTGTATTTCTTATATTTACTTTAACTTCGCCCAAAGAAATTATTACATTACGATCTGGTTTCACGCAGTGGAATATGTGGCGCCTGTATAATGGAACTAACCAAGAGATGATGAAATACAATGTCGACTACAAAAGGCAATACTCAACCGTTTAAAAAAAGCATCTTTTATGCTGTGTTGCTGATCGGGACAGAATTTCATTAACATTTCTCCGGCCTATAAGTGTTTTTACCAGTTGTCTATACGCAATCAGACGTTTTGTCAGTTTGATAGGCGACGCTAACTGGCGTTTTTTTTTGTCCATAGATGCCAAACCAAGCGGAAACACCTCTGTCAAAATCTCGTGACTTTGCATTAGAGAATGGCATGCCGGGAAATTTCGACGTCGAAGCTAACATTTCTTGGTCGATATGAACATGATTAAATTAGAAAAACAAACCAATAACAAACATCTAGAAGAAAGAACATAAAACCAAACCGGAGCCCAGAATAACGATAAAAAAAACTAATGAATCTTTCTAGTTTTCCGACATCGCTAAGTTGTAAATTTCTAATTTAGAAATTGAATAGGAGAATATACATTGAACGAATTATAACATGAGATAGCAAAAATGAATGGCGTATTTACAATTACTATTTATTATGATAGAAGGTGTGTGTGTGCAAACAGATTACAGTATATTTTGAAAGAACGTAATATCATATTCTGAAATATATTTGTATGATGTTGATCATGATTATCATGTCTATATCATAATTGAGAATGCTTATATGTCTGTTGAACATCCGAATAACGCAAACATATACAATAATTGTATCGAATAAAACAGTATCAAAATTATATTAGATTAGAATGACGAACAATTTTATCACATGAAATAGACGAGCCATTGTATTAGAAGAAAATAACGAATATTTTTTTTAAATTAAACTTACAAACAGTTGTATTGAAGTAATAAAAACGAACACCTGTATTATATTATATTAAAATAATTGAACACTGGAATAAATAAACATGATGAACGCTTGTATTAAAATAAAATAGCGAACAATTTCATGAGATTAAAATAACTAACACTCTATTAAAACTATATGGAAACGATTTTAGATTAAAACAATGAAAAATTGCATTCGATCAGAATATGTAAATTTATATTTACATAAAATGACAAAAAAGTTATTTGGAACAGAAAATAAACTCTAACTTGTGGATTTTAATTACTGGGGGTCGAATTATGTATTTTACCTGCTATACATTTGAAGTAGGCGGTATGGTTTCCGATATATTCAAGTGCAAAATGTAATCGCTATTGAGAACACTTGATTATAAACACGGTTATGAACCTATTGCGATTTTCCTCGTGATTGTAAATACGTTTAAACAAAGTTATTGTAGTCTAAGTGACAACTGAATTGAAACTCTGCCTAACTGATGTCAAAAACCACAGCGATAGTTTTTTTTATTATTACAAAACATTGAGGAATTACTTCTCAACAACGTCTTCTCGTAGTTAAGCAGTTACAATCGCCGACTATCAACTAGATGGTCGTAACTTTAATCTCGGCTTGAGGCGGTAGCTATTCTAACTGACTAATGTGCTGTGACGCAGTGAAACGATCTATTGTTTAATGTAAGCATCCATTCTTGGGCTGAACACAGTCGCTTTTAATATCGCCAGCTACTACTATTAGCGTAATTTAAAACTGTTTAGAAATAAGAAAATAATGTGTCTTAAAATGCGCATTCCAAACAAAGAACGTTTTGTATCTATTATATAGAAGGAATTTTGAGTGTATGTGAGAGAAAGCGAAAAAGTTTCTTTCCTATATATTCTGCAATGGCTGAGCCGAAGTTAATGACATTTAACATAAATGTACATGCGCATCAAGCAGTTGTTTGATAGGTATTTAATCCGAATGTCTTCGAGAGTATCTATAATTGATAATCGAAAAACTTCATTAAAAGCAAGATCATGTGAATTTGACCGAAGTTAACACCTATCATTTGATATATGCCTAACATCACAAGTGCATTAGAAAAGTTTTATTACCACACAGACAGTAAGACCAGGCACATATAATCAACAGAAGAAGCTTTGATATGACAGAGGGGTGTTCAAAATGCATACACCTGTTTAAAGCTTAATAAAAAATTAATACTAAACTTTGGCATTTTAAACTTTAATTAAAGCCAAATAGTTTTATAAAATCAACAGTATATTATCTATTGTGTAATGTAGGCTGTACTTTATTGTGGATTAATTCACTGCGGGGTGGCATGTGAGCTTCCTCCCAGTGCACCGCGGTGGGCCACTTAACTAGAGCATGCAGTTAACCAATTTGACTGCAAAACTGAACGTTTTCACCGATTTCGATAAAAGGAAAACGTGAGTGAGTAACTTAGTTGATCATCATTCAATCCTGGAAAACATCGGCTCTTACTGGTAGTGTTTATACAAAGCAGCGGAATATCACTTGCTAACAGTAATTCAGTAATAAGAATGAACGACTATCAAGTAAATGGTTCAAGTTCGAGTCCAGCAGTTGCTGGCCAAGTTGCATTGAATAGCTGTGATACACCGCAACTTTTATTTTAACTATTTGATCAGAATTCAACTTTACTTTTTATTACGCCTAGTAAAATGTGCCTAATATATTTTGATTCGTGTAATTCGTATTTTATGCTTTTCGTCGTCAACATATGGAATACATCTACCAGAAATTATCTGAATTAGAACTGCAATAATTAAAAAAAGAAAACACTATATGTTGATAAGAAACATCAGAAAAGTTTTCATATTCTCTTATCCAAGAAAAATGCAATCTCCAAATTTTGAAACGCTTGTAAATATTGCAATCAACGTGAGTGTTCGCTAATGAAATAATGATACAACATTGTTAAATACTTAACATTATAAGTTTAGGATCAAACGTAAGTCTGGAAAAAGAGTGAAATGATCCCTTATATGAAGGTGTAGGAGATAATAAAAAGGAAGCATTGTGGCCGTCCTTGGCTACAGTCAACCACTTAAGTACTCTATTACATCATTTTAGTAGCCTTTATAGCAAATTTATGAAAACCAAACGTTTTCTTTTTGTATAATCATTCTACTAATTTGAGTCTTGTCTAAATTTTTTCCACAAAATTTTAAAAGTAATTTGTTACCTTCGTTTATGGATGTAAGGTGCGTACAATGTCTTCGTATTTTACAAACAGGTATAACCGGGACTCTATATTAGATTTCAATCATACACACACAATTCTATTGGAGCCGCTCTGATAAAACCTTTCCCTAAAATGTTTCGCCAACTTATTCTATAATTTTAATTATATTATTAAAGGACTAGCCAACGGGACCGCCCGATATTGCCGCTTGTAAAATACGCCTAATATATTTTTA
Source organism: Euprymna scolopes (assembly GCF_053919585.1). Taxonomy (NCBI): domain Eukaryota; kingdom Metazoa; phylum Mollusca; class Cephalopoda; order Sepiida; family Sepiolidae; genus Euprymna; species Euprymna scolopes. The sequence continues at coordinate 61,441,175 of NC_136496.1, forward strand.
TTCATGCAGAGTTCGTATTTATTATTACGAAGCCAATTCTCTATTATATATATATATATATATATATATATATATATATATATATATATATATATATGTACATATATATACATATATATACATATAGATACATATATATATATACATATATATATACATATATGACATATAATACATTGATGTAATATATAACTTATTATCTAATATATATATATATGTATATATATATATATATATATATATATATATATTATTGAGTCTAAAAGTTCAAAAATGACTTGTGTGCATCGTCTAAATCGAAATAAACATTTAGCGCTCCAGTCGCGTTCGCCACCGTTCCAGCTTACCCGACAGATAGATAAGAAATTTATAAGATTAAACAACTTTTAGCTATGATTAGTTTACGCATGCGCAACTAATAGTATTGTCGGCAAGTTGAAATGAATATTTTGCATTTCAATTTACCGACTCCTATATGCCTTATTCAACCATCTAAATACCGATTTTACACTTTATAAACCATCCCTGATGTAAAATTACTATTTCCTGCTAATTTCAGTGTTATGTGACTAGTAGTTTAAAATTTTGGTGGTTAAATAATTACACACAGTAAGACACATGCATACATCTAATGTTTTTTTTAATATAGATGAATATATTTTTGTCTCTTATGCACATAAGTTAAGATTGCAATGGTATTATTGTAAACTGTCTAAATAGATGATAGTTCTCATCATTGGGTCCTTAAAAAGTAAACGTGTAAAAAATTTTCTGTTTGTACACAACTTTGCTTACAATTACCTGAAGACAGAAAGAGAGAGAAAGAGAGAGAAAGAGAGAGAGAGAGAGAGAGAGAAAGAGAGGGAGCGGTTCCTGGAGAGAGAAAGACAAAAAAAAGGACGTTATACATCACAAAAGTTATATTGTTAGCATTAGATAATAAGTTATATATTATATCAATGTATTATATGCCACCCTTAACATATTTTCCACAGTAGAAACGTTGCAAGTCTTTCTCTGCTCTATAGTTATTTTCATGGCAAGTGCTGAACAAAGATTCAATCTACGACCCCTGAAGAGAATTCATAACAAACACTATTTAACTACAGTGTCACCATTCTCTATGTGTACCTAAATTTAAACCCAAATTTCATGAATAATTTCCTTTCCTAAATCTGCTGGCATGTGGAACTTTGTTCCGCGGTGTTGCTTTCCAGCTGACTACAACGTAATTTATTTCAAAGTTAATATAAACACGACTGCCTTACATTAATCAACTTTTATTCCCAAATAACATTAAGGCCTTAATAAATGGAGACTCCAATGTAATGAAAACTACATTTAGTCTTACGTCTATGTATGTGCATCAAGAAAAATATCAGAACCTGCCCTCATTAGGAAACACCTTGGCAACTAAATATGTATTATAAAAATTTAACGACAATTGATGCGGCAATTTCCTTTAGTTAACATAAACCTTTTCGCATGTTTTGTAATTAACAATTAATCTCATAATTGCTTGAGCAAATAATTATTAAACCCGACACAAAGTTTGAGGAATATTTTTTTTTAGTTGTCATATTTGTTTGTTGCTGCATGATACTGATACTTTCGTTTGGTTTCTGTGACTGAATTTCCATGCAGATATCTTTACCGATAGTTTCGTAAGTTCTCTGCATATTCTGTATTGATTTTACAAAAATATTGCCAGCTTCCCCATCTTATCCCTGACCACAGCCGCTTGGCAACAAGGCTCAAAACATTATGCGTCATCCGTTGTTGATCATCCAATACAGAACGGTGTTAATTTTCATCCAGGATCGGATGAAGCGCCATTTTAAAAAAGATAGGATTTGACGGAAATACACAACTTTTAATAAAACACATACACACGCACGAACACACACTCATACACACACATACATAAACGCACATACCACCGGTCGGATTTCACCCTTACTTCACCTCACTTCCTACATACGCTTATACGAAATCTCTCTATCTTTATGTAAAACGATGCTGCAATATGATGAATTCTATTTTCTATTGTATCTATCAGTATATAAAACCTACGTATGTACGCATCTATTACTTTTAAGCGCTTTTATATAGTTCTATCCATATGCATTTATCTTAAAACATCAGGATTTATTTATGTATATAGTCATCTGTCTATATGCGTATCAATATATACACACGTGTGTACATAGACGTATATGTACATAAACACACACACACAAACACACACACGCATATATATATATATATATATATATATATATATAAGGAAGGTTATAAAGAGATAGCTTCGAATTCGGGGGTATCAAAACCAAAGCCAAATATGATGAAAGTAAAAATAAAATAGATACACTCCATAATTTATTATACCATACCTGTTCACACTTATAACAATACTCTGTGGATCTATATTGAAAAACCGTGTTAAACTTTGTGACATATTTCCAGTATATGGAGGTCAAACGCGAACGAACACCCCATAATTTTAATCTACCATATTTCTTCAAACTGAAACATAATTATCAAAGTATACTTACGCAGATAGATATGAAAAGTCTTTATTAAAGTGTGTGCCTATTTCCATTCTATGGAGGCCAGGCGCGAACGCAGACCTCACAATTTTATTATACCATCCCTATTTACGTTCAAACATACTTATCAAAGTATTCTCATGTACATCTATATCAAAAACACTTGTAAACGTTTCTTTTTATTTGTAAATTTTTATTTCCATACTTTGTGAACCAGGCGCGAACGCAGACCCCACAATTTTAATGAACCACCGTTCTGCAGGATCAAACATACCCATTCCTGTGTCACGATACATCTTCTATCATTATATGTAATCCGTTTTTTAAAATAATCAACCATATAGGAGCCTATTCGTGACCGGACACGCACACACATTCAGCTTTATATTATAGATATATAAGAACAAGTAGTTAATAAAACATGTTAAAAACATTTTGAAAAAGAGTTAAACACATATTTAATTTTAAAAAGGAAACACTAAATAAATGGATAGTCCTTAATCCGCGGGGTTTCGAACCTGCGCGGATAAGAACTATTCATTTATTTAGTGTTTCCTTTTTAAAATTAAATATGTTTTTAACTCTTTTTCAAAGTGTTTTTAACATGTTTTATTAACTACTTGTTCTTATTATAAGCTCTATTTCCTATTTGGTTTTATCGAGCTTTTACATCTGGTTGAGATTACTTTATAAATATTAATTCTTTAATATTTATTAATTCTTTAATATTTATAATTTGCTTTAGTTTTGCCATCTTGAATCATTTTGGTAAGCTTAACTGTAATTCTTATTTTTACACACACACACACACACACACACACACACACACACACACACATATATATATATTACTTTCGATTACACTGAATTCATATTTTCATAATTATTATCATATTTATCTCACCCTATCTTTTCCTGTGTAAACACAAAAACAAAGAAAAATCATAAACACACACACACACACACACACACACACATATATATATATATATATATATATAAATATATATATATATATATATGTATATGCTCGAAGGCATCCCGACGTTGCCCAGTCGTAAATATGATAGTTTAATTCATGCAAATTACGTATTTATTTTTTTCAGTCGATTATTATATTAAACCCAATATATGGTAGTGAGATGTAGATTAAAAAAAGATATATATATAGACTTAAATGCCCTTAGGAGAGTCGAAACCAAAGTTATATTATATCTATAATATAAAGCTTAACGTCTGTGTGTATGTATGTGTGTGTGTGTGTTTGTGTGTGTGTCGGGTCACGAATAGGCTCCTTTCTGGTTGACTATTATAGAAAACTGATCACATATAATGATAGAAGATGTATCGAGATACAGGAATGAGTATGTTTGATCTGGCATAATGATGATTCATTAAAATGGTGGGGACTGCGTATGCGCCTGGTCCACAAAGTATGGAAATAAAAATTTAAAAATAAAAAATAAAAAAAACGTTTACAAGTGTTTTTGATATAGATGTACATAATACTACTTTGATAAGTATGTTTTAACTTAAATAGGGATGGTATAATAAAATTGTGGGGTCTGCGTTCGCAGAATGGAAATAGGTACAAACTTTAATAAAGATTTTTCATATCTATCTGCGTAAGTATACTTTGATAATTATGTTTCAGTTTGAAGAAATATGGTATAATAAAATTATGGGGTGTTCGTTCGCGTTTGACCTCCATATACTGGAAATATGTCACAAAGTTTAACAAGGTTTTTCAATATAGATCCACAGAGTATTGTTATAAGTGTTTCAGTGTAGACAGGTATGGTATAATAAATTATGGGGTGTATCTATTTTATTTTTACTTTCGTCATATTTGGCTTTGGTTTTGATACCCCCGAATTCGAGGCTATCTATTTATAACCCTTCCTTTTCATAACCTGTCATACTTTCATAAATCAGAGTCCATTTTCTGTAGGCCGTTTTTGAACCCAGTCAACGACGGGTACTTTTGCTAGTATATATATATATATATATATATATATATATGCTAGTATATATATATATATATACATAAAGAGAGGGTGACGGACATTTGAAAGACTTATAAAAATAGGCTGTCAAATTTAAATACGTAATGCTAAGTTCCGTCCGACCTGTGTTGAAGACTTTTATATCTGTTTTTTTACTTAGGCATAAATATATCTTTTATTTATTCCTTCATGGTGGTTTCGTTTAGAAATCGCACCATTCGCAGCATTCAAACAAACGTGAAAATGCTGACGGGTTTCAAGGTTCCGAATTTTTCGACTGATGATTTTCGTTAAAAAAATAGAAGAAAACACGTACCTGTGTCAAGAGATTTAAAAATATGTATCGGAATATATGTGCATCTATGCAACTTTATTTTGTTATGTTGGCACAGATGGTTTCACCATGAAATGGGAGATTGTATTGTATTTGCATGTAAATGTGAACTGGAAACATTTAAATTATTTTATGTGTTATTTTTTTTTTCCAGATCAGTATAAAAAGAAAATGTATTACATGTGTCAGTTTCTTGCATAAGCCATTCTTTTGTTTTTGAAGTGGTAGGTTAATTTAAAATTGCAAGAAAAATAAAAATAAATAAATGTAAACAGTAAAAAACAACTCGCATGAATATTACACGCTTTATATGAAAAGTGCTGATCATACGCATTTCTCGTATACAAATGTGAATTTACCTACCATCATAACCAGATTGGAACGATTAAATGTTTATGAATAATTATTGGAAAATGCTGAAATCATTGAAGCTTTATGCGAAGAAGAAATCTTTATATGCCGATATAATACTGATAAAAATAGGATATGCATCGGGAACAGTTCTTGTGTCTGCGTATTCATTTGAACTTATACCATGTAACATGATTTATGTGCGCTATTTCAGTGCGTTTGCCAAAAAATGTAATTTCCGTTTTTGTCTCGTCAATTTTATTTTTTCTGGAGTTGTCACTTAATTAAGAATACCCCTCATGAAAGAAATGATGAAATATTACTTTTCTTCCTCTATGATAAAGATGAAACTATCAGCCCATGCGTGTCCTGTTATAAGTTTACAAAAAAAAAAAAGAGTAAATCTTATGAATATTATTTTGAAATGCAGAAACCCTTTGTACTTTGTCTTTACTCATTTCATTATAGAGAATTCTCCCTTGATTAATGTAATCATAAATTTATTTAAAACAAGTATTTTTACATGCTGAAAATATTTGTGTTTCGTTGTTTCCAATATTTCTTTGAGAATTCTCCTTAGACTAAAGTAATTATAAATTTGTCCGTAATTTTGAAATTCTGAAATTATTCTAATATTTATATCTAATCTTTCTTTTTGTGAGAATTCTCTCTTAAATTGAGGTAAATATAATTTTCATTAATAAGTAATTTAAAATGTTTAAACTACTTTTTCGTGACAGATAATTGTTTCTTGTCTTGGCTTCCCCTAAACTGAGGCGAATATAAATGTGTTCAAAATAAGTATTTTAATATACTGAAACTACTATAGACGTTATCACTAATCTTTTCTTGTTTGAAAATTCTTTCTTAACTGAGATAAATATAAATTTATTCTAAATAAGTATATAAAAATGCTGAAACTATTTCTTTTAGTTACGTCAAATTTTTCCTTGTTAAATAATTCCTCATAGTACCAGAGGAAGTAGACATTTGTTCGAAGTAAGTATTTTAAAATGCTAAACCTTTTTGTATTTCATTATCTGTATTCTTGACGAATCCGAATCACTCTTAGATCGAGGTACTTTTTAATTTGATTGAATTACTGACCCTCATAGTTTTTCAGCGTATGACAATAATCAAAATGTGGGACTAATATTGTTTTTATTATCGACGCATAAAGTCAACTTCCTATATAAAACAATTTTTAAGGCGCATTTACACATATGTTGTTAATAAATCATAACTAATAGTCTGGTTTTTACGAACATATTAACCTAGCAGAACGCGTTAATGTAATGTCAACTCCACACTATGAAATATTTGTTAATGATGCAATCTGGAGGATTATATAATGAAAAAATATAAGGTGATATAGTAATGACCTTTTATAATCTGAATACAGAACTTTCTTTTGGAGAGTGCTCCCAAGCGTGGAAGTATAGAAATTTTCGATATTGAATAAAATCGACGTACAATATCTAAACACTTGCATGATGTTAGCAGATGATGTGAGCATATTGAATTTATGTGTGAAATGTGTTTGTATTCCTACAATGCTTGTATTGTGAAAAGACGTCTCTATATGTATGCATTCTCTGTGTGTGCGTTTGTAGTCGTATGTGTGTACGAATGTGTTATCTAACACGTTATATGATTATATTATAGCTCATAAGAGCTAACGCGAGTGACAGTTTCGCTACAATAAAATGCCGAAATGCACTGACAACTACTGACATTACTATAATTTGATAGTTGTCAACATTTTTTTTACAAAGTCTCACACATAGTGTGTGATATTATTTGATAACAGCGAAAAATACAAGCATAAAAACTTATTAAATTATTCTAATATTTATCTCTAATCTTACTTTTTGTGAGAATTCTCTCTTAAACTAATGTAAATATAATTTTAACAAATAAGTGATTTAAAATGCTTAAACTACTTTTTCGTGATGGCTAATTGTTCCTTGTCTTGACTTCCCCTAAACTGAGGTGAATGTAAATTTGTTCGAAATAAGTATTTTAATATACTGAAACTTCTATAGTCGTTATCACTAATCTTTTCTTGTTTAGTCATAGACTAACTGTGTATCTTTTTTGTTCTCTTTTGTCCATGAAAAATTTAACACCCACACCAATTTTATTTAATAATCAATCCTCTAGGTAAGGTAAACGGGCAGGAGAGGAGGTCTTTGAAGCAGTTTTAAATGAAATATATTCAATATTTGTTATAGTATCTTTATGAAATTTTAACATAATATAACGGAAACGATGTAAGAAAAAACTAAAGAAGAAAATTCATTAACTAAAATAGTAGACTACGATTTTAATATTTTTTTTTGCTAATGTTCTCGTTGAATTACTACAGAAGTTAAGGATTTAAGTTATTTTTTAGAAAACTCTACAAAATATGGCGAGCAGACTGAAAATAGAACCAAGTTTTAAAATTTTATTTGCAATGAAATATTTTTCATTGTTTTCGGATTGTTTTGAAATTACATTAAAAGACGATCAAACATAAACAATCCATTGAAGTTTAAAATCTCTCATTGCCATCATTGACAGCCTGTATAATGATCCATTTCAACACACATGCAAATCTGATTTTAGTAATGCTGCGAAAATAACATATATTCTTAACATGCAACTATGTTGTGTGTGCTTTAAGCAAGAAACTACTACTAGGTTGAGGGAAAGATTTGTGCTTCATTTTGAAATATTTGGTAATCGTGGGAATTCTATTCTATCCAGCTAGTTACATTATCTCGTCATATTTTAACTTGCCTTTTGGTGTATAAACAATTTCACGCTGTTCTATCCCGTAAAAAATAATAATTTATTTAACATAGAGCCAGTAACAAAATATCGTAGTGGCAACAAACTCGTATACACGTAAGAGATAAATAGAAAGGCAGACAGATACACAAACTCATCGTACTGCACCCAACAACACTGCACCAATCCCTAATCTGGAACCGCACTCATACATATTTTCTGATTGGAATTTTACTAGCTAAGTTACAAAAATAAACTACACCGGCAATGGCATATTTTCATACACCTCCGTTTGATGTAACATTGCCACTCAAACTTCTTCTTAAAACAAACCCTCGTTATATAAGAAGCTGACTAGGAACTATTCTGATCAATGCAGCGCTTTATGAGCTATCTCCGATTTGACTTATTCGATCTAGCTGAAAAAGTTTGTAAACCCATTTCGACCGAATCTTAAAGTTTGGCACTTTGTCTAAATTCGGAAGCTTGCGTATAATTGACAGGTTTCCTTGAGCAATGATGACAATTAAATAAAACATCTTTATGATTACTCATACCTATACTTTAAAGTAGATCGTGATTAATCAAGTAATTGAACGACATACATATTGACGAAACTTTTCTGACAAATAGCTGGAGGGCATTTGCATGCATTAATTTATTTGATTATTCAATTATATTAGATACACCGATCTGAAAAATAGTACTTATCGTATATAAGATGGCATTTTTTTTATTTGTGAATACGAGGCGTTGTATGCTAGAGGGTAACGACATATCACTGCAAAGCAACCGCTTCACAAACTTAGCTTCTTGGATCTGATTATTCATGGGAGTTAGGACCGCTTGTAAATTTAATATTCACTAGTAACTTCTCATTCGAAAGAAGCCATCATAATCTGCCTATTAGTCTCCGTATGAAATAAACATCACTGGTCTTGAGGAAGCACCTTGTTTTACCAAACATCTGTTTCCTACAATCACTGCTGACGTCGAATGGAATATTTGCATCAAATACACTACCAAAATCGCTGGAGAAATGATTGGAACATTTTACTACATCAGAAATATCTTATTTTCGACAAATCATCTATCTATATATGAGTCAAATACGTTCTAAGATGGAGTACTGTTGCCGCTAATCAGGATCTGCTAATAGTATTCTTTTTCGCTTTAACAGTCTAGCAGGCGAAGGCCTTTTCGCAACCCACACCTCCTCTTTCTCACAAAAGCGATGTTGCAAATTTATATTCACTCTGTAGTTTTGTTTCATGGCAATGCTCAACTGAGTATCAATCTATGCTTACCTTCTTACAAACACATCGTTGCAAATATTTATCTTGTAACAACTATATAAACATGTCTATCTGTGCCTTTCATGAGCAAAGTTTCTTTTCCAGAAGTGTCCGTCTGTCGAACACAAAGCGATGTAGCTGCTTCCAAGCTTTCTCTAATGCGGCCACTTTCAAGTTTAATAAACATAAAATCTTGTTAGGCCGTCCTGCAAAAAAAAAAATCCTTCCTTAGTTTCAGCATTACTATTCATCCTGTTGTTGTCTGACTGTTTATCTGACATTCATGAACCTTTCTCATAGAGTTGCCTCTGGGTCTTGATAAGGGCGAAACCCAAGTAAAAATATGAGTTAAACACTAGAAACCCCGGCGAAGATTCTTGATTTTGAGTTGCCGATAATGTATTCCCTTGTTTGAATTTGCATATTTATTAGCGATAATGATGTATAAATGCCCAGAAAAGAATGAAATTGTTATAAATTTCGACTATTCGTTATTGTAAAAATGATCGTAATCCGCTCGATTGTCATTTTATTCTCATCATTTTTTGCTATTGATGAAATCCCCTGCAGCTTTGTTGGTAAGATTTTACGAGTTTTTTCTTTTGTAAATTTAATTTCTATTGCAAATGAGAAGAGCACTTCGGGCAGTGATTCGCTTTTTTGTGATGCCGTTCGTCGCTAACGGCCATTAATTTAAGTACGAAATAAAATAACGAGGGAGAAAATGGAAGCATAACCAAAAATTTTAAAAGCATAAAAAAAACAACAAATGATTTCCATTATTCTAGTTCTTTTGTCTTCGGTCTCATTATTATGATTAGTCTTTTTTCTATCTGGTCGATATTTGCTTCTTTTTCTTCTCCTCGTCTTATTTCTTCTTTCCACAACTACGTCCATATTTATTTTCTCCTGTTCATTCATAATCTTTTCCTTTCTTTTTACATTCTGATTGTATTCTTCTCTATTTTTTCTTGTTATTGCTATTGTTATTATTCTTTTTTTGGAAATCTTCACCACTTTATTCGGTTTGTCATATCTATTGTGTTTTATTCCTCGTTCTTCATTGTTGGTTCATTCTTTCAATTAAGAATTATTTTTACAGTGTTAGTGTTCAATAATATAATTTGTATTCTATTTTCTTTTTTGTAGTTTTGCTTGTCATCTACTTTTCCATTTACTTTTTCCTCCTCATCTTTGTTACTTTTTTATTATTATCTTATTTATTTTATTTTTTCATCGTATTCATTTCCTTCAACTAAAAGTACCTTTCCTCGTCGCTATTTAAATGCAATTTTCGTCTCTATTCCATTTTCTTTATCGCTTTCTCAATATTTGCATACCAGATTCATCAAATATGGTAATAATTATAATTCTAACTGATATATTTAAGCTGTTATCATAAATTTAAATTGTTTTCATTTTATCTTTCCCAATTGTTATAATCATTAACGATTTTATAACTGTATTTTATCATGTAATTCTTTACGTTTTATCACATTGAGATATGACGAAAAATGCGCAAATCTTAGCGCTAACAATAATAGCAATACAATTCACTTTTGTAACAAATCCAATTTTTTCCATTATTTTATTTATTTAATTTTCGACCAGCGTCAAAGATATTCATCAATGCATTGCCATTCTTTTCTTGGCCATGAAAAAAGCGAAAAAAAAAAATTCGTTATTTTTCTTCTTAGATTTTATCGAAGCGAGGATTTCAGAAAAGGACATTTTTATCCAGGCGTGCATAATCAATGCATTAAAAAGTGCGTGTAATTATGCTGCGCACAATGAAACGCTTTTGAAATGTTTATCTTTAGGACTAGTTTCACAACTCTATTCATATAAAGTTAGGTACGCGTATACGCCTCTATATTTGTACGCATCGGATTCACTCCTAAACAAATAAAGCGATCCTTATAAATATTGAACACAACTGCGTTCATAACGTAGACTATACTGAGTATCGTTTAGTTTTACGTAAAGGAAGTAAGAAATAAGTGAGGCCCTTTAAGGAAGATTAAAATTCGTTCAGTTTTTGAAATTACAACAAAGGCTATTCGTGTGTGTAGTGTGCAGTCAGCACCCACCCTATTCGGATTTAACCGACTTTCTTCGAAGGAGGAAGTTTCATGGGAGTATGAAATATACAAGCGGCCCCCAGTCGCATGTATATCCCCGTTAGGGGAGATGACGATGTTAGGTTTTTGCAGGGAGGTGTCGACGTCCTCCTACATACAGCACCTGGAATTACCAAATTGGTCACCCATTTTAGCAATGACCAAGCTCAACGTTGCTTAACTTCGGTGATCTGACGGGAACCGATGTGTCAACGTAATTTAGCCGTATATAACAAACAAAGGCTATTTACAATCATTTAATAAATATTCACAGATTCCCGTTTACTTGAAGTATTTAAAATATGGTATTGGGATAATATGCACATAACTTTCCATTTGAAATTTTAAATATTTTATATTTACGTTGAATTTTATCTGCACTAATTGGATACCAATTAAGAAATATTCATTAAATCTCAAATTAGTTTTAAAATTGTTTAGCTTAAGTCTTGAATTTAAGAAGTTTTGGAACTAAATTAATGCTATATATTTATTTAAAATTGATCCAGAATTCTATACAAATATTATGTTTCTCAATGTTCGAGATGAAGATTGATATTATTGATCATATGATGTTGATTGTTTTAGAAACTGTTTTCATAGTTACTGTTATTTTCACAAAGTTTTGGTCGATGTGACCCTAGACATTTTTCGAGTAAAATGTCAGACACGGTAAGCTTTCTATTAAACTCGGAAAACTTTCAGTCACACTAAAGACCCTGCATGGAATTTCAAACAGAATTATTCCTTTTATTCGCGAGGGTAGCATATTCTTATTCCATCAACCATGGCTGGGTAACAGCTGACGAAACGAAAGCATGCAGCCCCGTTAATTAAATACAGTTCCATTCGAATTAGTTGAATTTCTCGAGTTTGAAATATTCCCACGTTCGATGAATTCACATGAAAAGGTCAGACGCTACATCGATCCAAACTTTATGAAAATAACACTCAACATCAAAGCGCTAGTACGAAAAATCCAAATAATACGAAAATGTTAAGTAGCATTATATATTAATTCGAATCTTCGATGGAGGACATAAAGATGGCAAAAATCTATTCGGAGAAGTAATTTTTTTCCGGCGTAAATAGAACGAGTAATCCAGTTTAATATATAGCTGGATTATGAATCAATGGGTTCTTGATTGCCTTATAAAATGATATTGTCAAGTGTTCTCGAGTAATACGTACACATGTAATAATATCATTGACTGAAGGCGGAGAGAGGTTTATTTGCAAGATATTATTTGATTTAGTTTAGATTTTCTGTTTTACGAAATAAAAACAGTTTCATCATTATTACCTTTCAAATATAATGCTTATCGAAAACAATCCATTTTGTTAATTTTAAGACGAACTGACATTTCATAAATGAGATTACTTGTATTCTCACAGCTTACATAAATGAACTCAACATAGAGAACATTCTGTCATCTGATCTATAAATTATGTGAGTTTATCTTAAAATATTCCATAACATAACGATTTATATTAAGTCTAGTTTGCGAAAAATATTTTGTATATATAGGATTGACTAAAAAACAAATGAACTGATCATTATGTGTTTGGAAACTGGTTGCTATGCTTAACGACTCTGTTTATTGGCTATATGAGTAAGTAAGGTAAAGTAAAAGAAAAGTAGAAACTCATCATTATAATCTCGAAATCTTCTTTCTTTATGCGAAATTTGCACAATAGATATTAGACATAAATTAAGAAATATTCTCTTAATTTCACTTTCTTTAGAGTATGATGAAATGGATTTGTTATGGAATTATTAGTACTATTTCTTAATTAAATATATGAAATACTTCTGATCAGTTACATTTCATATATTATCAATAAACATTATTTTAGCAAGATCCCTGGATTTCATTTTCTTCTTTAGCTCTATTAAGTTCTATTCTTAAATTGGAGATAGTTTAGAATCAAGATGATGTTATTAATATTGATCAATTTTAGAATATGGACAAGAAGTTATGAGTTTCATTTTATTATTATATCTTTATTTTATGTAATTTACTTTACCCGGACAAGTATATTTATATTCTTCTATATACTGGAGTAATCTGACAAAATAGGCTAGAGCTATACATCCATATATATTTTAATATAAACCCTTTTCGATAATTACATGGTTCGAATCTTTCAGTTTATGTAAATTTCAAACAAAGATGGACAATAGACAAGAATAGCATAAACAATAGAGCCGACAAAGAAAATTAAACAAACATCGGTTATAAGATAAATAAATGTCAGTTGGGACAACAGGTGCGAGTAACGCAAACAGTAGGAATATCGGTGTGTCGACGGCGGGGAGAAGCCGATGGATAAGAGATTATGTCGGGTGTGTATCCGGTGGAAAGAGATAGTAAAAAAAGTAAAATGGTGGAAGGGTTGCACGCAGGGGCGCATCTTGAAGTGTGAGATTTTAAAAGCCATGCCGAAGGCGTGTGACTATGTAAATTAGACACTGTTTTCGGTAGTCAAGGAAGTGCGATATAAAGGAGTGACATTGTGATTTGAAGACAAGAAGGTTTGAACTCAGAAAGTTGGCGCCATTCGGTTTGATTATTTCATGAGTTCAGCTGTTTTGCTGAATTGCTAACACGATTCGAAAGTTGAATTTGTTTTTTCTTGTCTGTTTTTAACTTTTATTGCAACCGCCAGTGACGTAATAACATGAGAGATAACATCAAGTACATCAACATAACATTAACATAATAAAATCGCTCAAAGAGATATATTTCGCTTATATTAAGCCAATAATGCTTGCGATGTAGAAAAGACTTATATGCATTGCCGTCAACACGGTTAAATTTATTGCCTCGACCATTTTAAAGCATTCATAAGTTCATGGAGATATCGATTTATTTTAAAGCATTCATAAGTTCATGGAGATATCGATTTATTTTAAAGCATTCATAAGTTCATGGAGATATCGATTTATTTTAAAGCATTCATAAGTTCATGGAGATATCGATTTATTTTAAAGCATTCATAAGTTCATGGAGATATCGATTTATTTTAAAGCATTCATAAGTTCATGGAGATATCGATTTATTTTAAAGCATTCATAAGTTCATGGAGATATCGATTTATTTTAAAGCATTCATAAGTTCATGGAGATATCGATTTATTTAGGGACGCTGTTGCATGCATGTTGCATGCATGTTGCATGCATGTTGCATGCATGTGCTTGTTTTCCAAGCATTTAAATGGAATGTGCTCTGATTAACACGTTGCACCTGTGCCCCCCCTCGACTTACATTTCCCCAACAAACCCGCTTAACAACAAAATCACACCCTTTACTGTTGAGGTCCCTAAATGCAAGAAAGCTTTCTATTCTGATGGCTTCTTCCCTATAACAGCTAGATTTTGGAATTTCATTCCTGCTACTTGCTCCCTTAACTACTGATATGGAGATGTTCCAATGTATCGTGAACCCACACCTCAATCTTTCTTATTTATGGTCCCAATAAGCTGCCCCCCACACGTCCAGATGACAATATGCCTTGTTTGAAGTGAAAACGATAAAAATGATGACAGTAAATGAAGTTTTTAAGTCTAAATATGTAGAGATGCACTCTCATAAACAGAAAATATCACTTGTTCATTTATGAAAATTATTTCACATTTCAATAGCGGATTCAATGTTTCCAACAACATGTTAGAACGGTGGAAGAAGTATATTCTGATAGAGAGTTTGTCCGTTCGAAATGCGTCTGAAGGCGCACCATCCTAGTGTGGTGGTGATGCGCTGAGAGTTTGTTTAGAGTGAATCTAGTTTGCGCAGAACTAGCACCGTTCTCTCGAACCAATCATCCTGTTGTAGTCGAAACAGAGAGAGTGCAGGCCGTATGCATGAGCTTCCGGAAGTATCGACATTCTCCTACACACAGCGCTTGGTATTTCAAAATTGTCACCCATCTAGTACTGTCCAGGATCAAAGTTGCTTAACGTGGGTGATTAAACAAAAACTGGTGTGTCAACGTGATAAATTCTTATATCAAAACACGTACATCATGAAGAATCACCGCTGGTCCCGTAATTGTCATGGAAATATTAACTGGAATAAATCTTTGAAACGCTACGTTAACAAACTGCGTGATTTAATGGAAAATATATTAATTTATAACTCTAGGATTTATTTGATTCTGTTATGCAATTTGTTCATAAATACTTTCTTAAAATGTATCCGTATGATTTATAAATCCGAGAACAAAACGTAAAACTGATAGATGTAAATCATTGTAAACGAGCAGTCTAGCTGTATACATACCGGTTAGGGCAGTGTCATACCTAATGCATTTCTTTAATTTCGAACGATTTGCCCTTTGTATGTGTTTCAACGTTCCAGGTTCCACGGTCCTACAACCATGCAGAAATTAGACATGTAATACAAAAAAACAAAAAACATTTTCCTGTCGAGCTCCAAACGACCCAAAATTTTGTATCTCTCACAGAAACCTCTTACATTTTCATGGCGAAATGCCTTGTTTTCAGTAAATACAAATAAAAACTAAATAATAATGCTAACAATAAGAATAATAAACTATTAATACTACAACTACAACTACTACTACTAATAATAATAACTATATACTTAATAAATGGTTTCATAACAGCATTTATTTTTCGATTACTGTTAGATCTGTTGTCTCACTTTAATTAAAAAAATCATGTAATCGATACGAAACTATATATAATCTCATTGTAAGCAAATAGTTGTTTATACTAGGATAGTAATAATAATCGACATTTTAATCTCGTGGGAGATGATATATTATCTTAACTTCAGACTTTCTCCCTCCTATCTGCTCGACTGAGCTTAAATTTTTTTGTCTCTCTGTAAACATTATCAGCAATAAACCTATGTTATAATGTAATTTCAGTAAAACATTCCTCTCTATTTCTGTGTAATTGAAATCAAACGGAGTTTCCATACAGTGTTACTTTTCAACAAATATTCATCTGGTGAAAACATCAGTGCTGGTATTTGTATCGTAACTTTCCATGAATAATCCAGTGTGTTGCCATGTAGATGACAAACGTGTCTATTTTCATTTATGGAAACGTTCTGCACGTTTCTATTACTTGGATATCTTTGGAGGACTGATTTTTAATTGAAAGTCACAACATAAGAGAGTTTCCTGACGAACCCTCATGCAAAGAGACCATAGATGTTTTGAAATGATCTCTAGTCGATTTCCAATCTCTCTCCAATATATCTCCAAAATATCTTCGAAAGCTTTCGATTTAAATTCACGCAGTTCACAGAAATCAAGATGCCTCTTCCTGGAACACGTGATTTTTTTGAGATGTAAGCATATTTTTATGAGATGTAAGCATCTTCCAGTTTTAATTTAAAACACTCTCCCACTTATCTAAACCTTTATTAATAAAGTGAACATAATATAAGTGTCACTCTTCTAAATTGATCACTTAATGGTATACTTCATATTTATTGTGCTTTTTCTCGGTCTTGAAAGATTTCGAAAACAAAAATTTATCTAATTTGATGAGGTATGCGACTTAGTTCTCTTACTTATAGAAACTTTGCGCCATTATTCGAATCACCTGGTGTAAAACGGCAGAGTTTTCGCCCTGAAATAAACATCATTACAGCTTTATTTTAAAACTTTTATTGGAAAAATAAATTCAGGTAAATTGGTTATGTATTAGAGCTGACATCTATTTCATGTAGCCAGCTTCAGCTTCACTCACCGCATCAATACGGGTCCGGAACTATGAGCATGCCTTTTCCACAAGCTCGTCGAATATTCGGCGGATGGCGGCAATCAGGTTTGCTTTGATGTTGTGTGAGTCATGTTCGTGATGTCCTCAACGCATGACCAAACGAATTAGTCCAGCGATTCAGATCGAAGTAGGAGTAGTGCAATGAGAGAAAGGTTCAATGTCGTAGTACTCCTTCTGAAGCAAAGCCTGGGTCTCCTTGGAGGTGGGCCTGGCGTTGAGTACCCCTGCCACACTTAGGGTCTGCCTGCGGCACTTGATTACACCAGGGGATAACCACAATCTTCAGCACATCCAGATACACTTTGGTGTTGATTTTCAAGCTGACTACAAATATGTGAGGTGGCATGATGTGGCCTTCACTTAAAACCACACTAAAAAAAACTGTGGCCGAAGACTTCATTTAACTCTGCCCTCAAGCGTTGATTTATCCATATTTTCATTTCGAAGATGCTGGCAATGGTCCTATTGTCATAATTTTGACCAGTTAAGAGCATGAGTTGTACAGCGGCGCATCTCCTGTCCCGCTCGTTGAACATTGTGTCACTTTCAGACATGATAGGAGGCTTCCGTCGCTCTTGGGATTTGTATACAACTTGCCAACTAGTAGATTGTCTTCAACAAAAAAAAAGAAAACAGGGTTTCATCAAACGGAAATGGAATCAAGTCGTGTTTTCTATCGTTTTACCATGTATAGCTACGTTGAAAGGATTTTATTTAATTTCAGATACTATCTTATTTTAGTATTTTGTCAGATTTAACTTACAGATCGAAGCATTATTATGACAAAGTGCCCTAACCAACTTCTCTAGAGAGCGGGTGAATACAGTGCTTCATTGAATTTCAGTGAAATTTATAAGACATCAAGGCACCACTCCTGGCTTAACATTGGATCTGTATAAGAGTGATAAAAATATTCGCATCTTTATTAAATCCTTCCTTTATCTTAAACGTTGAATCAGTACACGTACAAACTGATCGATTGTTAGAACTATTGATGCTATCTTTTCGTCTTAATCAAAGCTGCTTGTGTTACTCGGCTGTTTGTAAATAACTATTCTGTACTTCCACCTAACAATTTAATGAACAAAAAAAATATCTTCAAACTTGAATTTAACTTGAAAATACTAATCGAACAATATAATCCTTAAAAAGGGGCACTTTACGTTCAACAACGGTAATGATTAATTCAACCAGAAGTTTGTTTACATTTTGAAATGAACAATAGGTAGAATTTAATTGCACTATTATTTCAAATGTAAGGATGTGATTATAATTTAATTTTAATTAACCACGTATTTAACAAATAAAAAAAGCAGGATGAAGTGTGTTTTATTTTATGATTTAAAAATAAAAACATTGCGAAGTAAAATTTTAGGTACGAATGTATTTTTGGTACCGTGCTGAAATAATAATTTTATTATTTTGAAAGCCATTCTTAACATGGGGAGGTGAGGGTGTTTTGTGTCTATTCTGTGCTTCCACCTTACAATTGAATGAAAACAGATATCGTGAAAACTTGAATTTCATATGAAAACACTATTTACAAATAGCGTGGTACCAAAAATGCATACGCACATTTTTGGAGCATTCTTAAAGGAGATATTGTTTTTAAAAGAGACCACCCCCCATAATATTAAAAAAAAATATTTTAGTTAATTACTGTTGTTTTAAGAAAAGGTAAAATCGATTTCTAAGTGTTCGTTTTCTACCTAGCTTGCTAAGTTGTTAGTGGTTTAACATATTTTAAAGCGTTTATTCAGTTAAAAAACAAATTACAATTCGCATAATATGTTTTAAATATTTATACTTATTTACTGTTGTTTGAAAAGAGCCAAAACCAATTTTTCTATCTAGCTTGTTAAGTTTTTAGTCGTTTAACTTATTTTAAAGTTTTTATTTAGTAAGAAAAACAAGTCAACGAGGATTTCACCTGCACTAAATGAGGACAGAAAAGGTGGTGTAGTCTCAGAACAGATAACAATCTTTGCTGCTAATAATAATAAATAAATAAATACATTTACCTACAGATGAAACAAAATTTTACTCACTGACTATATTAAATTTAAATAGTTAAACTTAACGAAGATTATGTTTAGAATTAATTATAAATTGAATGCAGCATAAAATTTAGGAACACACGTCCATTTTTGATAGGTAGGAAAACTCTCCATTATTGAATACATATCGATTGGAAACACATTTTAGGACCATTCTTGAAGGGGGTATTGTTTTTTAAAGAGACTACACGCCATCATATATATTTTTCAATATATTTACTTATTTACTGTTGTTTTAACATATATAAAATCGATTTTCTAAGTGTTCATTTTCTACCTAGCTTTGTAAGTTTTTAATTGTTCAACTTATTTTAAAGCGTTTATTTAGTCTTAAAAAAGTAGTGTCGAGTGTGACTTTAGAACGAAAAAATGTTCGACATGAGAGTATCACGTCTCGGTAATCTCGATAATTACTCCAAACTAGAAATTTAAAAAAAAATACGGAAGTAGATATAGTTTTAAAAATAGCCTCCCCCTCCAAAAGAAAATAAATTTGTATATTCTTTAAAGTAATGTCCAAAATCAGTGTTCGGCAAAAATCAAACTATCGGAAGTGGATACGGTTGATTATGCAACGCAACTGAATGGAAAGGAGTAACGGAGTCAAGACACGAAAAACAAAACAATATATTTATGAAAAAATTACTTTATTTTTTAACACATCTTGTGTTATAACGAAACAAAAAAAGAAAAAGTCTTTTATTATTGATTAATGAAACAAATATTACATTATGTGATGATAGTTTCATGTTATTCTGAGCAGGTTTTGTTAATTAATAATATCATTTTATTATTTTTCTGGTTGTTAATGTTGGTAATATAATTTTAAAAAGTTAGGTATTTTCTTGAAAAAAGGTTTCCGCCCCAATAAAAACATATTCAACAAAATATTTACCCGGAAAATTATTTTACCGAAAACTATTAATATTAAACTATAAAAAGGAAGATACTATAATTAAAAAATATATTTACACTCAATCAGATGTGCCTTATGCACTAATTAAAATGTAATTGCCATTTTGTTGCACTTTTTAAGATTTTAAATATTTATATATTTTCTCATTATAAAAGAAACGATTATTATATTGATTATAATTTTTGGACAGAAGAAATAAAATGAATTGCATATAAAACATTAGAAGAAACATTTAAATCGTGAGAAAAATCTAAAATCATTAAATGATCAATAAATTGTGTCATCATAAAAATATGATTATTAGATTAATTTTTATTTGCAAAAAAAAACAATATTGCTAAAAAACATATCAGTAAATTATCAATATATTGTTATAAAAACGATTAGTGTTTTATTTTACTAATTATAATGAGAAAATGTTTTATTTCATTAAAATTAAATAGTATACATAAATTATGTCGAACGTACATGAATAAATTTTTTATAGTGACAAAATTTATTGATAATTGTCTGATTTTGGATTTTATAGTTGTTGTCTCTTTTGCCAATTAAAATGAATTCAATCAATTTTCTAATTCTAGTATCTTTCTTTTTAAAGTTTAATATTAATAGTTTTGGGTAAAATAATTTTTCCCGGTAAACATTTTGTTGAATATTTTTCTGTTGAACCAGAAATCTTTTTCAAGAAAGTAAATAAATAAAGAAATAAAAATTAAGAAATAAAAAATAATAAGACTATAGTGTTCACCAAATTTTATCTGTCTTTATTTACAATAAAGTTAGCTGAAATTTGGGCTTGACGAAGAATGCTCCTGAAAAGTCACCTCAGGTAATATTGTGTTTTAAAATATGAAAACAGAGAAATGATTTGCGGCGATTTTAAGTGGTACCTTTTCTTTTATCGTAAATTTTGATCATTATGAGAAAAAAATTACAATAAAATGCTTTTTTCTAGAAGAAGTGATTTGCTGATATTTTATTATTTTCCTTGGCCGGTGTAACCTTAAATATTCCCTTTTAAAAATATATCTTTTTTGTCGATAAGAGTGAACACCTAATTTTAATATCGTTTTTTTTATTTTTGATACTTTTCAGATGAATTTCAATGCAAAACATATCCAAGAACACCGCTAATCATATAAATTAACTTTGTGTGAATTTTCCAAATATAAGCTCGGCCGTTTTGAAACCTATGAGGAAGAAACTCACACATATACACAAAGTGATTTTTATAATTTAGTAATTATATATATATATATATATATATATATATATATATATATATATATATGTATTTATATATATAAACTTCAGAAAATAACCCAAGCCTAATAAACAAAATATTGAAAGAAATATAACTTAACCTAAGAATACTAATGGAAATATAAACAAAAGAGTTTTAAAAGGTAAATAATTTAAATTTCCAACGGATCTTATTTTTTCTTACACTACTGCCAATTGTTTCTATTGTGCATTCGAAATAAAGTAATCTTATATTTTACGGCGCAGCCAACGAATTCATCTGTCAAAAATTAAAATTATAAATAAAAACACTTAAAATATATTAATACACTCATTCGGTTTGTATATGTCTTGATAAGCATTAACATCTGTTCATGTTATTCATTACTAGCAGGGCGCCCGGAATGTCCCGGCCGTAAAATACGCTAAAATTTTTGATTTTTTAATGAATTAATATTGTATTTCTTATTATATTATATTATACCCAATATACTGTAATGATTAAAAAAAAATGACTCGTACGCCACCACCGAGAATCGAAACAAAAACGTCTTGCTTACGATTTATTTTCCTTTGCCGTAAATGACTGAGCTATGTAGTCATGTTAGATGAAAAAAAAATGAACTATTAGCTACCCGGTATGCATGCAGATTTCTAATGGCGGCGTTCGACCTTCACTTGGCAAATTTCATTTTTTTTTTTAATTTTCACACTTTTGAAACGATTTTCACCGACTGCAACGCAAATAAGAAGTTTTGCCTTACTTCAAATGATTTATATATGAAGTTTTATGTATGCAGACTAAAAACTGACAAAGGAGTTTGGTAGGTAAAACTTTTAAACAAAAAATAAATATATATCCATAATTATATGTGAAAAGAGTTTTGTGTTTTCAATAACCTTTTTACGGCAATATTACGCAAGTATAAATCATATAGAATATCTGCATTAATAATAGTTAATTAAAGATGATCATCCCATGAGAAAACCGAAAAAACAAACTAATAGGGAATTCGTTAAAATGAATGTTTTAAAACATATGCAAATTAGCTAAATCTTTCGCTTGTGAACCCAATTCCACAACCCATCTATAAGAAAGGTGTGTTTTCTTTTTAAATAAATAGAAAAAAGGTTCGCCTTTTGGTCTTCTGTCTAAGGTTTTTTTTCTGTTATCAAAATGTAGTATCTGTTCCGGCAGATGCTGCAATCAAAGTTATATGTGAGGTTGTCCCCACATATAAGATAATTGCTCTTGACCAATCAGTTTTGGTCAATGTACTGGTAACCCTTCAAAGCAATTGTCAATATCCAGCTCCCTCTCGGGGGGAACCGATCCCCCTCCCCTCACTCTCAACATTAAATAACGGGCTTGTGCCTAATTTGCTCAGCGGGAAAGCAAATAAATAACTAAATAAATAGAAAAAGAGTATTTAGATTGAATATCAATATACAAAAACAAAACAAATTTATAGTATAGATTTCACTTCACATCACACTTTATCTTTATATTTACGCTTTATCTTTATATATAGATTAAACAGTGCTTCCATCAAACTATATTAACACACACCCATTTATATTTATATATTTCATCTATGTCTATATATAATTAGATTATAAAATAATATATTACGTATATATATATAAATATATAATTTTGTAATACTTTAGAAATTATTGTTATATTATTAGATATCTAGAATAGTCTATTAAAACAAAATGTAGTTCTAACAAGTGAGCTGCATTAATTTATGTGTCATTATCGACGAAAGTAGCCACGTCAAATATATTTAGCCTCATTATCTTCTATACTCCTATAAATTCGTTTTTCTTTTGTGTGTATTGATATTCATATTAAACATCTTTTCTATTTATTTAAAAAGAAAATACAATGTTCTTATATATAGGTTGTGGAATTGCATTCACTAGCAAAATATCTAGCTAATTTGCATATACCTTTAAACATTCATTTTAATTAAGTCTCTATTAGTTGCTTCGGTTTATTTATGTGATGATAATCTTTAGTTACCTATTATGTGTAATTATATTCATGCTTATATTCTACATGATTTATACTTTCATAATATTTGCGTAAACAGTTCATAGTAAACACAAAATTGGTTCGTATATTTATGTATACGTATTTATTTTTTTTTTTAACAAATTTTGCCTAATAAACTCATCCTAGAGTTTTTGGTCTACAGACATAAAACTTCATATATAAGGTATTTGAATCCATGCAAAACTTTATAGCCCGGAAAAAATCGGTGCAAAAGTATGAACATTTAAAAAAATGAAATTTTCCAGGTGTAGGTCGAACGCCGGCATTATGAATGCATAATGTGGTAGCTATTAGTTCATGTTTTAATTTTTACCCTTGCAGTAAACATGTTTTCATAGCCCAGTCATTGACGCAGAGGAAAAATAAATCGTGAGCTGAACGTTTTGGTTTCGATTCTCGGCGGTGGCGCATGAGTCTTTTTTTTATACTTTTTAAATCATTACTATATATTGCATCCAATCTATCTATCTATCTATTTATATATCTATAAAAGTGAAAATGTCTGTCTGTCTGTCTTTTCTCTATGGTAATTAAGGAATACTATTATACAGAAAGGCATTACTTTACACATTCACACTTTTTAATATATATATATGTACATAATCTTATGAACAGAACATAGGGCCCGAGCAAAGCCGGGCGGAACTGCTAGTTACAGAAAAAAATGCTTTGCGTAACTCACCCGCTATCTTTGTAATCTTTCTTTTTCTTTTTTACTCTTTCTTTCTCTCTTTATCTGTTACGTAATCTTTCTGTATATATATATATATATATATATATATATATATATATATATATATATATATATATACGTGTGCGTTAGTGTTTATATATTTATGAATATAACTGCACGTGTTGACGTATATTTGTTATCCATGGACTATGTTTCTTTTTATCTTAATGCCTTTCAAGGGATTATTCTTCTCTTTTTCTCTCTTTTGGCGAATTTCCTAACTACGTGAATGGCAAGTGAATATCTAAGAAACCGCGTTGGATCAAACTATACATTCACCGACAACAAAAATATATGAAACACACTTTCTTACTACATCTATCAGTGTTTGACATGTGGATCGCAGTATCAGCATCCTTTTATCTGTTGATTTGTGTTGCCACCTTTCTGTAGAGAATTGTATGTATGAAATGTCCGTTCTCTAAGACTTTCTTTTATTGGTTTTAGATTTTTTGCCTTCCCTATTATATTAAACTCTATTGTTGTGTATTGCGTGGCAGTTTTCAAGTAAAATGTGGACACAGTTCTCTATGTACAATTTGTGTCTCGTGATTATCGAGCAATAAATTCTTCATTCTTATTACGAGATGAAAAAGCCAAAAAGATATACGATCACAGCATAATATACGTTTCAAACAATTAAAGTATTTAGCGTTATAGTATAAAATCGGCGTCTTGTATTGCTCTTGTGATTAGAAGATAACGGGCAACATTTATTATCAACATTTAATTCTATATCTAATGTAATTCGTGCTAATGCAAAAAAAAGGCTTACCAGAAAAGACACTCTCTTTTGTCTACCTTCTTTTTATGCTCCCTGTTTAAATTTCCACAAGCAATGTTGAGTTTTAACAGGAACGTGGTAACTCAGAATTTGTCAACCAATGATTTTTGAAAACAAAGTTCTGAGAAGCCTATGCCCACTTTAATCAACTTTAACTGCGCACCGAAATTAGATTTCTTACGTTGGGGTACACAACAAAATCAACAACGTACGCGACTGTCGTACCTTTGAGCGTGAAAGGTAAAAAGAAAAAAAAATAAGACTCACATACAGCTCCACGACCTACCGTCCTTATAATATAACATTTATAAACAGTTTATATTAATCTATGGCGTAGCCTTTGGCAATACCCGAAAACATCATTGTCGTTTAATAAGGTTATACCCACACCAAGAACCAAGTCGGATATAATTTCCTCTTGCCAAGTTTTCTGTTCAATACACCTGCTCCAATATTTCACAAATCATACACTCGTTTTTGTTATTACAGTTTTAATACACGTTGGAATTGGAATATAGAAATAATTTTATATGTGCTATAGGCTAGCGGGGTTAATCACATTGTACAAGCTAAGCTTATGTGATAAAGTGTTTGTAGAGGGATCGTATCTGTCCGATGTGTTGTTTATATAAATCCAATCACCACATATCGAGTATGTTTCAACTCTAAGCTGGTTCCCCAGCCACTACTCTCTCACACACTCTCTCTCTCTCTCTCTCTTTCACTCTCTCTCTCTCTGCAGGGCAGTGTTAAAAATAGTCTCAAGTCTTATAGGCCCCGCACTATTGGACAACATACATCTTCTGTTCATCGCGGCAATGGTGCATTTCCGTGCCTGTATTTCAAGTAATTTAATAGACTGTGCTCTGACGAACCCATATCACTTCGGTGTACTACTCCACAACAAATAGCAAATTGATTGTCAATTGAGTACCGAGCTAAGAAGAAAACAATTCAGCTATAAAGTCATCCCCAAAACCATCAATGAAAAACAGATGAATAAGTTATTGATATTTGGTGTGTGTTTATACAATGTTTGTGCTAACGATTAACCATCTACTAAAGCAAAAATATACCTAAAGATAAGTATTAATGGGATTGACAGTTGGATAATAAACTATCTGAAGTTAATTAAAAACAACTTATCGATTTGATAAGATTGGATTACATAAGAATACAGCTAGACAAGTATTTACTGATATTAAGCTTGAAGATGGTTGTGTTGTAGTTCGAACGGAAGCGGTTTAGTCGTAATGTTTTCTATAGATGGGGAGTTATTGGAAATACGTGAATTTGATTGTGAATACATAGAGCAATGTTCTTTTCCTTGGTTGTTCAGGAAAAGTTCATGCTGGTATGAAGCTACCAGAGATTGCATCTCAGTTAAACCTCTAACAGCATGTAAAATATATAAACGTATCAATTTCGTAATACGTTTTTAATAGTTTTATGAAGGAATAATTGACAATGTGCTGGTATTGCTAATGTAGTTCCGGCTACAGTTTAACACCGAGTCTTCCTTGAAAACAATGATTTACTTTTATCCGTTTTACATTGCCTTTCACTCACCATCTTCCCCGCCTTCCTGTGAAACATTTGCTTTCTTTGTATAATTATATACTAAACCACTCCTGATCCATTGAGTCAGTATTTTTTGTTATATTATTGAGTGTATACATTTTTCTAAAGATTTTAATTTAATATCATGTAAACCTTATATATTTTAATCGATAGAATTTGAATACTCTGAACAGGAATTGAAAGACACGTATCATAAACATCAGAGAACAAAAACTATTAAAATATGCAAATATAAAGATGCTTAAATAATTATTTTTCCTTGAAAGTTCAGTAGTGAATGCTAAATAATCAAGATGTTAAGTAAATCTTGTAATCGTTTTAATATTTTCAGCTCGACAAAAAAAAATTTATACATCGAGGAAGACTCCTCATATTTGGGAGAAAAAATGTTTGTAATAACAGTTTTTTTTTGAAAATAAATGAAATGCTTTTCTCTACAGACATACGTTTACATTATATGCATAACAAGACTAGTGGAAATGCTTTTCCAACGTGATGGGATGCTGTTTGTCTTATAAAGTGTGGCATCGGCAGCAACACAAATGATTACATTAATCGAAGCCAATATTCCATCCTTTTTATTAAGCACTACATGGTCTCCCTACATAGAAAAAAAATCAGGATACTTACTAACGAAAATATTGGTTTTAGCGTAGAAATAATATTGTTATATTCCAATGTCACCGTTAAGAAACGCTTATTACCTCATATACCCTTTATCATAATAGTAACTTACTGTTACCTTGCAACACGTTAAAAGACAATTTTCATATATATATATATATATATATATATATATATATATATATATATATATATATATAATGGACTCTCTCCGTCGATTTCGACATAAGAGGTCCTGCCACAACAACTACGTTGTTTGGAAATCCACACAGATGATTTGTTTATAGTAGTGAAGGTTCTGTGTCGAACCAACCACCCTTTTTGGTATTACTGCTAACCTCCGTCGGTGCAGATGACTGCAACAGGACAGAGTATACAGCTGACCGCAGGTTTTTATATCAGATTTTTCTTCTCCTAGATCCATGTCTTAACAAAAACTAGGGGATGTATCTCCCCCAGTGAATTAATGCGCCTCCAGATATCAACCTGGAAATTCCTACGACTCGGCGCGGTATATATATATATATATATATATATATATATATATATATATATATATATATATATATATATATAACATCAAGTAAAACATGACATTTACTTAAAGCTTAATTATATTTGCACGGAAATGAAAGACTCTCTATTTCTGATCTTCCTCCATAAATTATATTGGCGGAATATCCGGATCTTTTATCAATCATTTCGTGAACGGAAACCAATTTGCTTCGTCATCTTTTTTTCGGTCTTCTATCGCTAAGTGAACATATGAAAGAACAACTAGGGGTTTTCGTCAATTGTAATTTGAAACAGTTTCTATCAGCATATTTGTAAGAAATTTATTACGGCTCATCTGAATATTTTTTTTCTGAAATAGTGCTAAAATTAGTAGAAATCAATTAAAGTATTCATTCCGCTTTATCTCTCCCCCCCCCGCTTACATGTGCATCAGTCGGCATTTGTGGAAATAAAATAAACAAATAAACAAGCAAACCAATGTAAAAACGGAATTACGGAGGGAAATTATTTTAGATCGTTTTCAGTGATAATTCTTAATGCTTGTAACAAGATTTCGAAATTTGTTTATCGGCGGCTTTTATCAGCGTATCTGTTTGTCATTCCTCAACGTTCGGTGTCTGAATGACAGGAAACGATTTCATTTGCAATCGGCTTTTTATTATCGAGTTCGCTTCTAGCTAACAATCTTGAAAATCACGCTAGTCACATGACTTCACGATGGCTGGAGAGACGAAAAAGAAAGCATTTTTTTTTACAAGGTGATCACCTATCAAGGCTCGGAAGCAACTCAGGGATAAGGGGTATTGCATATACAGTACTTTAGTGTGGGGGTTTAATAAAAATGTCTACTTGAGGGGGCGGTTCATCAGGAATTTGTTTACGTTGGACTTGAAGACATCCAGGTTGTAGTCAGGTGGGAAGCAAGCAAACGGAACAGAGTTCCACAGGCGTGCAGTTCTAAGGAAGAAGCTTTGTTCATGGAAATACCTTAAGATTTAGGCACATATAAAGAGTGGGGAAAATTTTTGACAGTGGTTTCAGCTAGACGGGTGTTTTTCGTAAAAGATTTGCGAAGGGGGAACCAGAGATTGGAGCTCAGACGAGCACCTGCCATGGAAATAATGATAAAACAAAGATATGCTCGCAACGTCTCTTCTGTCGGAGAGAGGTTGCAGGGAAGAGAAAAGGGTATCCCCCACTAAACCACGAAGTCTATTTTGTACTCTGTCAAGGCAAGATAGGCTGTGTTTAGCAGCTCCTTCTCAGATATGGCAGCAGTATTCCATCCTTGGGCGTACTTGGCTTTTATATAGATAGATAATTGCATCAGTAGTGAGATATCTTCTTGAGCGATAGAAGGATTCCACCATCTTTCCAGCGACCTTAGCAACAGACTTGATGTACGTGTTCCATTTCAGATCAGGAGTAAAGGTCAAGCCCAGAAGCTTGTCAAAACATGGGGCTTCTCCTAGACGAGAGTCATCCATTTCAATTGATGCCAGATGGGGATCAGAGCGTTGATGATGTAAAGATAGAAACTTGGTTTTAGATGCATTAAAGGTAACCAGCAACCTCTTCCCCCACTGAACCACGTGCTCGAGATCAGAGGAGAGAGAATCAGAGAGAACTGTCATTTACAGCCTTTGATGTGTTGCCGTAGATGGTCGTGTCATCAGCATAGATGTCAACGAATGATTTAAGTATGTGTTTAGGGAGATCATTGATGTAGATTAGGAAAAGAGTTTGGCCCAGGATGAACCCCTGAGGGACTCCAGCATTAATACTGTGGGCCTCTGATTTCTGCCCATCAACCACCACTCTTATGAGCCTATCGGAGAGAAATGATTTAATGATTGAGAAAACATTACCAGTGATTCCGTAGCTGGAAATCTTGTGAAGTAGGCCTTATGCCATACTTTTTCGAAGGCCTTTGATATGTCAAGAGCAATTGCCCTAGAAAGGAAGCCTTTGTCAAAGATTCACTAATCCTATGAGATATAACCGTTAGCACATCTGCTGTAGATCTTGCAGAACGGAAACCATATTGTATGTCACTAAGAAGGTTATTTTTGCTGAAGTGGTTGATTATTTCTCTATTTAATATGGATTCCAGCAGCTTACTCATGACACACAGGAGACTTATTGGTCTGTACTGAGAGGGAGATGACGTTTCACCTGAATTCTTAAATACAGGGCACACTGATGAGGTTTTCCAGGATGTTGGGAGCACTTCTCCTTAAGGCAGCGCTTAAACAGTTTCGTAAGTATGGGAGTAAGTGCAGGTTGAAGCTATTTTAGCACTATAATTGAGATGCCGTCAGGGCCAGTTGCTTTACTGGAATCAAGGTTCATGATTAGATTGGCGACCTCATGCACGGATATTTGTATGTTACCTAGTGTATTCTGTGTTATAGAAGGAAATATGGGGAGTTGATGGCCTTCGTCGTATAGGGTAGAATTAGCTGCAAAGTTCTTGGCAAATAGTTTGGCCTTGTCTGATGTTGACGAGACTCAGGTCCATTGATAATGGTTGGGATAGAACGCACAGTTCTGTTCAGGATCCTATTTGTTATTTGCCAAAACTGGTGGGAACAAAGCCGCTGATCAGCTACCTTGGATTTAATGGACTGTGCATATAGCTCTCTTGCATTTTTTATTACTCTTTTACAGTGGTTGCTGGCGTTCCTGAAAGCGGCTTTAGTCTCAGTGCACCTATTATGTTGGTAGCTATGAAAAAAGTGATTTCTGTGCGCGATGGCAGCAGCACATTCTGGGGAGAACCATGGCTGGCTGTTAGGTTTTTCTTGGACTTTTTTAGATGGTATGAATCGGTCTATGCCTACAATTAGCCATTCGGTCAGGTCTGATACTATAGAGGACACATCTTTTTTAAACATGGAATGCAGAGGTAGAACAGATATGAATGTATGGAAGCTATCCCAGTCAGCCATGGAGTATCGGTATACAGTACGGTGGAGAGGTACGTCTGAGGACTTATTATATTTCATTTTTATCTTAACTGATACGACGGAGTGGTCGGAGGATCCTAGAGGAAAAAGAACGAAACATGAGCATAGCTCAGGGGAAGTGGAGAGAAAAAGGTCTAGAAAGTTTGCATACTGACCTGTAGTATTGGCCACATGGGTTGGCTCGCGAACAATCTGAGTGAGGTCATAAGCAATGGCAAAATCATGACAGAACCTCCCCTCATCGTCTGTCTTATTTGAGTGGGTCAGCCATTCCACGTTATGGACATTGAAGTCACCACAGATGTGAATGTTAGCCGAGGGATATGCAGACAGGATGTGGTCAATTTTCAAGCATTATTCTTTTAAACCATTCCTCTACATTCTGTACATCTTTTTATTGCTATTTTTATTGTCATTGGATGTGACTGATTATGCAAACAATTGTTTTAATTGAAATTACGTATATGTAAACATTGTCATTTGAATCATCGACAATAATTTTGCCAGTAATTCTCCTTCTGTTGTAAACTCTCAGAAATGAATTGTTGTCTTGTATACCAGGTGTTGTTGAAACTAATGTGAGAAATTCCTGGGCCATAATCCGAAAGTAGGAAATTCCTGGGCCATAATTCGAAAGTAGGAAATACGTTAGTCGTGACGTCATCGACGAATTTAGTGAAAAGTCGAATGGAACAAGACCAATTATATGAATACAATGGTCTCTTAAAAGCATTAACTAAATCAAATTATTCATCCAAATTTCATCCGACGCATCATGATATCAACTAAAGACAAAATAAAATAATATTTTCTCATCATTCGTATATATTAATCTATTTAAATAAAGAACAACTGGATAAAGTCACATTTCAGAACAAAAAAAATCTCTTTCTCCAAATTCCAGCCACAACAAATCCTCGTTTCTACTGTATTAAAGAAGGAGATCGGCCATTATATCAACAGCGATATTCAGCCCCTAAGGTGAAAAATTTTTGGAGATATTTTAAGGAACATCCACGTTAGAAGAAAAGTTTTGGTATGGGTAGATTTAAGGGAGACATGTGTGCGAGAGAAGTGTTACAATATAAATACAAGCGCAATTATGAGGTCAAAGTAATAACTTCACAAAAGAGCTATTTTATATAATAGAGACGTTCCATTCTATTTTCATGATGCCCCAACAGATTAGAGAGGATTGCAGAATGCATTGTTATATTGTAGGAACCAATGTATTCTAAGACTGTAAAGTTTCATAACAAAAAACAATCCCTGTGATGGACATCCATCAGAAGTCCACATTCGTCATTTACTTCTGATCATATCAGATTGAGAATAAGGTAATTATGTAGAAAAATGAATTCTAGATCACAACAGTTCGCTTTGTATTGCACTACTCTCGTCTTTTAGGTCTTTAGTCTTTTAACTGTTTGAAGTAAAAACAAAAAACAGGAGGCTTCACTTTCAGAACGGCCCTCGTATGACAAAGCATTTTGCAGACGCCCGTGCACAACCATCGTTTGTCAATGTGACTATATAAAAAGTAAATACTGGAACAAGAAAATATCGCTTGTATTAATGATAACACTCCCGCCTTCGTAGCTTTTAGAAACGCATTTGGAACGACCAGCGTATGTGTAAAATGGAAGTTTCCATATACAAGAAACCATAGAACATTTGTTCGTATTTAAAGGTTCTTTTAAACACAGAGGGGGATTTACTAAGAGAGATATTTAAAAGGTTTGGGCGGAGAAGTTGAAAGCCGTGAATTTTCTAATGGATTGAAATCGTTATTAAACTTCCCTACTTAATGTTACAAATTATATTTCACCAAAACCAATGTTCATTTATTTTCATTATATAAAGTAAGTTTAGTGAGAAAAATAAAAAAAAATATTTAAATCAATATGTTTAAACATTTGTTACTGATGAGCAGACGGTTATGACAAAGTAAGGAAAGAGACTCATTCATATGTAATATATTGATGCTGTCATTCTGTAGCTGTTCGGCGTAAATGAAGACGCTCTGATATTATCGTAGCTCTTTTGTTAAAACAGCAAAAATATTTATCTAAGCTAGCAAGGACGCTGAAATATAATACTTTAATACTTGATAATTTCTTATAAATTATTATAAAGTTAATGTTCTATTGATTTTTTTATATAATATAACGTTGCGATTTGAAAAAATAAAAAGAAAATATATATCCACATAACTTAGTTGCATAACCCTTACTCGAAACCAGTACAAAAACTTATGAATATATATATATTTGTAGTCATCGACATACAGTTCTGTTTCGTTGTATCACAACTCATCAGTGCCGCTAGACTAGTACCTCTCCCAAGCCAAGGATCGAACCAAGAACCGTCGTGTTGACAGTCGGCAGTTCTACCCCTCGATCACGGAAGCTATGCCCGCAAGTAATCTGTCCGAATGTCTATTTAAACAAACATCCGTCCGACACTTGTACAGTACTCAAACCGCTTGTTTGTAAACAAACTGCGAGCTTCGCATTTTTCAGCCAAATTAAGTAGCGAGTGAGATTATTTACGACAGTGCTCAACCCAAAGAGGGGGGGGGCTTTAATTCTTTCAACTATAATCGCAACCGAAACTAAAACTTATGAAGAATTCTTGATAAAATTATTTATAAAATATAAATATTACTGGAGTGACATCAGCTATAATTGAAACCGAAACCAAAACTTATAAAGAATTCTTGGTAAAATTATTTATTACAAGAAATGGAAGTCCATAACAATTAAACGACAGTCACTCGGATGTAAGCATGGTGACACACTAAATAAATAACATGCACACTATCCTATTAATATAAAGATAAACGTTTTACCATTTTTTTAAGGAGAAAACCGAAAGCATTATGACCATTTCGCTCTCTTAATTAATGAAATAGTTAGGAAAATGCTTTTAATTTGACTAGAATTCTTACGTTGCCCTCTTATGAATCCCGGCACACCCACTATCATTAAGAGATAATGCAGAAAAAGAATAAGACGCAAGGGAGAAAAGAAGAAAAGAAAAAAATAAAGAAAGGAAGAATGAAAAAAGGAAGACTGAAAAGTGGAAACCATAAATAATTTTTGGTAGTGACTCTAAGGCAAGCCTTTCTCCTTCCTACTCGTTCCTCGTCCCCGTCCACTCCCTTACGTGTCATCATAGTTTTTTTTTTTACTTATTTATAACGTGAAGCTTACAACTGCTATTCTGTCTAATCTTCCATTATCTCTATCTCGATCCTAAACCCCCATATTTCCCATTAATTCCTATATCTCAACACAAACCCTAAATCCGCCCCCTCTATTGGGTCTTATTTATACACAACCAAATCTTATTTTTCACAACATTTTGTACGGAACCTCCTGATATTAACTCCCTGTGACGAGGAAGACTTGATATTTTTATTGCGATCTTTGCTTTCGTAAAAGCTGAATCGCTTGAAGAGGTCTCTAGTTACAAGTAACTAGCTGACCAAAACATGCTCATGATTGCGTAGCAACATATTACTGCTAATATAAAAACAAATATAGTGTATGCCCTGCTCTACTTCGGTATTGAGCACTCTTGTAATAACCTCGTTAAATTTCACTGGTTACTTAACCTCTGGAAAACAATAACCTCGGACGGATAATAAAGTCGCCAATAGAAAAGAAAAACCGACCGTAAAAACCTAAGATAGGGAAGTAACGGCGATGAGGGTATAATATCACTTCAGATCAAGCGAAAACTTCGGTCAATAAACAACCGCCTAGTAAAAATAATATCAATATCTCCCTACTGTTAGACTACATGGAATCGTACCCCACCCTTCCTTCACTGCAATTCCTCCACCACTTCCTGTACTACACCTTCCTTCATGACCCCCACTGCTCACATTTACAAAGTACACATTCCACTTTCTTTCAGAGCGTAAACCACATTCGAATAGCTTATAAAAAATGAATGTAATCTTTACTTTCGTTTCAATAATTTTTTTGTCTCTTTGAATTGAAATTCTATTAAAACAGGTATGCACATATATAACCAATATTCTTTGTATAATAAACATAATATATGCCAGTTCTGTCCTCCATTGAGCACGTTTTGATAATCACGCGGATTTCATTGGATTTACATCTAGAAAACAAATCTATACAACCATTATACATACAGATATATATATATATATATATATATATGCATATATATGTGTGTGTGTATTAAAACCACTTACTCCGAATATATATTACTCACACACACACATATAAATATATTCACATATATTTATATGCATATGTACATACAGACAAACATTATATATATATGTATATATATTCAGCAAGCGTGAGAGAATATATATAATTCTTTTCCACAGCCGAACCAACGTCGCAGCCCACAAGAGCCAAAAAAGAAGAAGTCCAAGACTCGAGTTTCGCTTTCATTTGGGCTCATCAGCTAGACACATCCGCGCTCAGGATTCGAAACCCTAACCTCTTGCATGCCAGGCGAGAACTCTACCAACTGAGCAAACACGCCCTCAGACAAGAATATCTATTAACTTACACAGATCAAGCAACGCGCGGCACAGATACGACAGAACCTACCTCATATCGAACAAGGGGCGTTTGCTCAGTTGGTAGAGTGCTCGCCTAGCATGCAAGAGGTTCGGGTTTTAAATCCTGTGCGCGGACATGTCTAACTGATGAAGCCAAATGAGGGCGAAACTCGAGTCTTGGCCTTCCGCTTTGTTGGCTTTCTTGGCTCTTGTGGGCTGCGACGTTGGTTCGACTGTGAAAAATAATTATATATATATATATATATATATATATATATATATGAGTAATACAAAATCGTAGTAAAAGTTATTAAATCACTAAAGCTTTTTAAGTCATAAAAATGGCATTAGTGTTGATTTGATCGGAAACTGTCGTTAATGTAATCGTTGATAATTTTTGGCAAAGATTTACTTAAATTCGCAGAGCACCGGTCTGGAGTATGGAGAAAATAGTACAGAATATTTCCTAGACAAAGTTTTAATGCTGATGTTTGTAGTAGCTAAAGCCATTTCAACTATAGTGTTCGTAATTAAATTCCGAATGTATTTTTCCTTTTACATAAATTGCCATCAATCTATGAAAATATGAACGGATATTCTAAAGATGCGTCTATTCAATCAACGCGTTCAACGATGGAGGCGTAATCATTAGGGAACAAGAATGCCAGCATTTTTGCTCTAATTTAATTCTATACTTATCATTTAACTGCAACATAGTAGAGTATTTTTAATGTGTTAACGGGTTCATTTAGAGATTCTGTATTATTTACATTATTTTCTACGATAAATTTTATGTGAGAATAAACATTTAAATTGCCCGTACATTTTTAACTTTTCTTTCTATGTGAACAAGTGAAGCATGCATGCCCCCCCCCCGTGAATGCACAGTGAAGGAGGAATAAAAAATGACTTAGTCCACCATTTCCCCGCCCCCCTCAATTTAGCCGCAACGTCCACAGGGGACGTCAAATCCTGGTGCAAATAAACAAACGATGCAGTTTTAGGCCTTAACATACGTAAATTTGAGTTCACCACCATGCATTTGCCCTCATCCATTTATTCTCAAAAGTTTTCAAGGCATATTTAAATTTGAGTGAAGCACCACGCAAAACTGCTAAATAGACATACCCAGAAAATTTTGGACACATATGGTAAAATAGTCCCCAAAAATGGAGTATTTTTATTAGCCATAAAAGATCCTCTGGGTCACACGCAAGAGTTATCGCGAAGTATAGACACACAAAATTATATAAAAATCAGTTAGTCACAACTTTTCAGAAAGTTTTATAAAAATTCAAGGCATTATTTTTTTTAATAAGCACAAACGTGTCAATTTTAGCCATTTAACACGAAAAGCACCTCTTGGAGGGGCAACCTGATTTTTCCCTGAAAATTCATTATTCCTTTTTACTCATATCATGTCTAGTGTTTGTGCAAAATTTCAAAAAATTCCAAGCCTTAGTTATTGAGAAAAGTGCGAATAGACGAACGGACGAACGGACAAGTGTGAATTTACAAGCCCCCCTTTTATCAGAGGACTAAAAACCCAAACATCACAGAAACAAAAACACATACACACAGAAACTGACAATACGGCGCGGCTTATTTGTGTAACGTATTAGTTTATTAAAAATGAAGTTTAAATGAAATATAACATCGTTCAAATAACTTAAGTATCGTCGACTTAACTTTACAATAAAATATTTTATTTGGTAATTTTGAGCCAACTATTTTTAGAAGATTTAATAAGGATGATGTGCTAAATATTAGGTTCACAAGAAGATTTTTGTGGATTTTTAAATTTTGATTTAAAATAATGTATTTTCAAATATTTTTTTAGTTAGAATACGTTTATTTATATATCATTTAAAAAGGCGATCATCAGTCTATGTAATTGTTTCATACAATTATGTTTTTTTTAAGAACGTTAAATACAAGATGGGAATAATGCTAATTCGTACAATTTAATATATCAATTCAATCTAGGCCAAACGTATGCTGAAACAGCTCACAACGGACAATTTGGCTGAAGAACCTCTATTGAACGCACAGCACGATTGTGGTTTAAAAATTTTCGTGAATGCGACGAAAGTCTTAAAAATAATGAGCGTTGTGGTCGGCCATCGGATGTTGACAATGATCAATTAAGAGCCTTAATCGGAGCCAATCAACTTACATCTGTTCAAGAACATGTGTCGCAATGAGACCTAACGGATAGGATGATTTGAAATCCCCTCCTCCAAAAGCGTTAAGTAAGTGCCTCACGAATTGAACGACAACCAAAAGAAACGTCGTTATGAAATGTCATTTCCCTTCTTTTACGCAACAAGAACTATCCGTTTCTGGACTGGGTTTTACTTGCGATGAAAAGTGGATTCTTTACGACAACCGGCGACGCTTAGCTCAGTAGTTGGA
The DNA here is from genome assembly GCF_053919585.1 of Euprymna scolopes. Classification (NCBI taxonomy): domain Eukaryota; kingdom Metazoa; phylum Mollusca; class Cephalopoda; order Sepiida; family Sepiolidae; genus Euprymna; species Euprymna scolopes. Next base: position 61,478,817 of record NC_136496.1, read on the forward strand.
CGCCGACGAAGTCATAGTTGCATCAAAATCAGGTTATACTGACTGGTTAATAGTCTGCGACTGGTCTCGTCCATTACCGTTTTTGAATGCATACGAAACCATTACGGCGGTGAAGTACTGTCAACAAATGGATGAAATGCACCAGAAATTTCCACAACAGCACCCAGCTTTAGTCAATAGAACAGGCCCAATTCTCCTCCACAACGATGTCCAACCACACGTTGCCAAACCGACCCTAGAGAAGTTGAACGAATTGGGCTAATACACTCGCCTTATCCGAATACGTTCTAGATCTCCCAGCTATCGATTACCACTTCTTCGTACATTTCGAAAATGTTCTGCGGTAGAAATGCTTCAAAAACCTAAACGATATTAAAAATGCCTTCAAGGACGTAATCGCCACCAGAACTCAGTGTTTTTACGTTACAAAGGCATACGTTACAAAAGCATACGTTACAAAGGCATACGTTACAAATGCGTAAATACACTTGTTTTGCGTCGGCAAAAGTGTGTTGCTTTTGAGAGTGCTTATTTTATTCAATAATTTTTTGTTTGCAAATTATCTGAATTCAAAAGTTAAAAACCGCAAGAACTTTCATGCCAACCTGAAACCCCCCAAAACTTCAATATTTGAATACATAAACTCGCGTATAATTTTTAAAAGAGGTTTAAAGTACTTTCTATGTTGCAATTCAAATGCTTCCTTTGAAATTTCAAGACTTTCCTTTTGTTGCTATAACGAAAAAACAAAATTAACGAATTAATCGAAGTGCTTAATGATTGATTTAATTTTGTAATACGTTATCTATACTCCTATGAATTTGATTTTTTAGTGTATTGATATACATAATAAAAAACAATTTTTTCTACTTATTAAAAAGCGGATGCAACTATGTTATATATGGGTCGTCGAATTGCATTAATCTGCAAAAGATCTAAATAGTATATTTTTTAAACATTCATTTTAATTAATTCCCTATAAGCTTTTTCGCTTTTCTTATAGGACGATCGTCTGTTGTTAATTATTACGTGTAATTATTTTCATGCATATATTCTACATGATTTATACTTGCGTAATATTTGAGTAAAATATTTATAATAAACATAAACCTCTTTCCATGTATATTTATGTATGCGTATATATATTTATATAAAAAATTTGGCCTACCAAAATCCTCTGTCAGCTTTTGGTCTACAGACATGTGCCTTAATATATAGTGTTTCTAAACCCATGTGAAACTTTATATTTGAGTTTTAGCCGAGAAAAATCGGTGCAAAAGTGTGAAAACAAAAAAAAAATGGAATTTTCAAGGTGAAGGTCGAACGAGGGCTTTTAACACCCATTAACACAAAACTGCGAATAAAATATAAAATATCGTAATTTCTATTTTTAAAGTGGGTTGCTTATTTTCTTTATGGAATATACTTCCAAAATAAATCATTAAAGATGTTTAAAAAATAATAGAAATATTATTTTTTATTAAAAAAAAATCCCCAGTGTTTTAAAAGTGCCGGCACACTTTAATGCAGCCATTTTTTACGTAATGAAATCAATTGAATTTTACGAGTTAAATATTCTTTAATTTTTCAATTTTAAAAATCTATCAAAATTTTTCTATGGCACCAATTTTTACGATATTTTCAGGATCAACGTGAAATGGAATGCTCTTTCCAATAAACTAAATATAATATTTTAGACGAATGGTTTTTAAATTTGGCCCCATTTTAAAATGCCTATTAGAATTTAAATAATTAATTTACTCACCAAAGTCTTATATATCACAAATTGAAGATAAAAGATCAATAAATAAAATATTCTAATTTTAAACAGAAAAACGAGTGTTTTCTTGAAATTTACTTGTAAAGTCCAAAGTATAACACTTTTTTTTAAACCACGTTGATCTTTTTTTAAGCGGAAGTTTATGTTATGCTAAAATTGTCAAGTTTTCTTTTTTTAGATATTTAAAAAAAAAATCATTCGATAAAGAGAATTAAAACATATTACATCCAAAATTCATGCATTTCTTTAAGAGAATAAAAAAATAGAAATTTGGTAGAGCGAATTTTTTGTAATCGACGAAAATCCATGAATAAAATGTGCATATTTTTTAATATTGGAACACATACTAACCACTTATATGCATAAACATTAATTTATTTTATACCAAACTGAATAAAATATGCTTATAGTAAAAAAAAACGTGTTTTTGTTTATTATTATTTCATTAAATGTTTGTTTATTCTATAGTTACTATCGAGATTATTAATGTGTTGTTTTTATGTATTTGAAATAATTATTTTTGTCACTTTGCTGCTTCCGTATATAACAAATCGACTATCGACGAACTTCCGGTTTCGCTAATGGCGGATAACAATTACCGAAAAAAAAAAAACGTTTTCCAGGACTCTTCGTTTAAAAATCCTTTTATTTAAAAATACATGGAATATAATATATAAATATGGACAAAGTCTAATACATGAAGAATAGCTTAGTAATTATGAACAGGTAAATGATTTTTTGGCAGTTATATATATTTATTAGATATCGATGGAGTTAAAATTGTTGATTTTCGTGAAATATTTCTTAAAGCAAACCGATGAAAAAAATATTGTAAATTTTTCGATTAAACCTTTTATGATTTTAAAATTTGGCCTTTGCTCATTTTATTGAAATAAAAATTAGGGTTTGAAATTACATTTTCATATTGTTATAAGCTTGTAGACATGGGGAGTCTATTTAATGAAATGTTTGCAATGGTGACTTGCCCAAAAAATCTGAATACATAGTTTTGCATGTGTAGCGTAATAGCCATTGGTTTATGTTTTCATTTTTTACATTGCAGCTAACTTGTTTTCATAGCTCAGGCATCAAAAGAAAAAGCGAATCGTATATGTATGTATATGTGTGTTTTTATTTGTATATGTGTGTGTCTATATGCGTATATATTTGTGTATGTATTCATTTGTGTATGTATATGGATTATGTATTGTGTATGTCTGCATATATGTATATATGTGCGTATATTTATAGATATATGTGTGTGTATGTGTGTGTATGCGTGTACGTATATATATATATATATATATATATATATATATATATATATATATATATATATATATAGCAATGAATGTCTTCAGTGTCATGTCTGCTCGAGTATGTGAATTCGCCGGTACCACTTAAAAAAATAAAAAATAAAAAAATAAAAAGTTATGTTAGGGCTCATGGACTTTAAGTGTCTGGGGAAGTTGCACTCGTCTGACAAGACGTTGCAATCATCATGTATGTATGTATGTATGTATGTATGTATGTATGTATGTATGTATGTATGTAGACATGTATGTATGCCTTAAATTATCGACAGACGACGTATTTTCACGAGATCGATATCGTTTTGAAGCTCTACCCTTCGGACGTCAAATATAAAAAAATGGCTAAAAACAGTAATTCCTTCAACTTACACTAGGCACTTTTCTACGAGGAGGGGTCGCTTTTATCGCCGATATTGTCGAAATTCATTCTCCTTTTTCGATGTATTAGCCTTAATTATAACTTTCCACACACCCTGTTTGGCGATAGACGCAACGGCAAAAGCGTCACGTTTTTTTTTGTCACGTTCTTTTTCTCCTTCGCGGTACGGGTTCGAGCCTGCCTGCCACCTACTACTTTTTTTCTGCTCAACACACCTGTATTCGTCTAAATATCACATTTAAGCGTATTTTACATCTATGCCATACCGTGCTGCCTGCTAGTATTTAAATAAGATAAAAAGTACATTCATGAGTGAAGAATGTCTGCACAAATATAGAGAGAATTCTACAGATTTATTTAGCAGAGGTTCTAAATGGCTTTTAATACTCAATAATTTTAAGTAAGTTAAAGGCCTGTTCAACTGACCTATCCATAATTTATATTTTTTTTACATTTATTTTTAAATGCAGAGACGTCCAAAAATGATATATATTATTACTTTTTAATTATTAAGAAAATATATATTGCTGCTTTATCTTCCTAGGAGATAATGCCATGCAAGTGTCTTTCTTCATCTTTTACAATTAATAAATGGATCGTAAATTAGTGAAAATAAAGTTGGTCTCTAAGAAGCAAGTGATGAAATTAAAGTGTTTATCCAAAAATACTAAGCATATTTTTCACAAAATAAAAATATAGAACAAAGCATAAGTATAGGTTATATTAACCTAAATCAATAGTTAAATCAAAAGAAAACAATATACATGTTATTTAATTAATCAAAAAACTTTTGCAAAACAATATAAAAGTTAGTTTTGCCCAACAGTAAAATTCGATATAGCTGGCTAAAAGACGTTACCTGCCGTGGCGTGGTAGATGAAATACTGTTTTTATTACAATTTTAGTTCGGAAAATAACACATTATTTAAAAATACAGATAATAGCAATTAAACTTGAAACAATTAGTAATTTTTTAGTTTTATTTATCGGACTATTATCCTCATCTTTTATTAGTTGTTCCTATTTACAATGTCTCCCCACGGAACAGAGTTAGAGACCAGGGTCGCTTTTTTAATGTTAAGGAAAGGAACAAAAAATAAAAGAAATGTCTCTGTCGTGAAGGATTTCTTCTCCACTAACAGAGAACAAGAAAATGAAGTGTAGCACCTGAAGAACAGATACTACACTGTGATCGTGACCCAAGGGCCAGGTATTTATTATAAGTATTTATTTGCTCCCCCACTGAGCAAATTAGGCAGTATCTGCCGGAACAGATACTACACTTTGAGGTATTTATTTCCTCCCCCATTGAGCAAATTAGGCACAAGGCCGATTTTTAATGTGAGGAGTGAAGGAGAAATGGGGATCAACTCTCCGCGGAGTAGGGGAGCTGGATAGTGACAATTGGTATGAAGGGTTGCCCCTACATTGACCAAGGTCTTATATGTGCGGTCGACCCCACATATGGTCTTTGCTTGCAGTATCTGCCGGAACAGATGGTATTTATTTGCTCCCCCACTGAGCAAATTAGGCACACGGCCGATTTTTAATGTGAGGAGTGAAGGGGAAATGGGGACCAACTCCCCGGGGAGTAGGGGAGCTGGATAGTGACAATTGGTATGAAGGGTTGCCCCTACATTGACCAAGGTCTTATACGTGGGGTTGCCCCCACATATGGTCTTTGCCTGCAGTATCTGCCGGAACAGATGGTATTTATTTGCTCCCCCACCGAGCAAATTAGGCACAAGGCCGATTTTTAATGTGAGGAGTGAAGGGAGGGGGAAGGGGAAAAGGGGACCAGCTCCCGAGAGGTGGGAAATGGGAGCTGGTTAAAGGTCAGGCATGTGGGGTCGCCCCCACATCTGGTCTTTGCTAGTCATAGCTAGTCATAGCTTGCAGTATCTGCCGGAACAGATACTACACTTTGATCTTGACCTGAAGGCCAAGTAATGTTTGGATTTATTTGCTTCCCCACTGAGCAAATTAGGCACAAGACCGTTTTTTAATGTGAAGAGAGAGGGAGGGGGGAGGGAAAGGGAAATCCAGCTCCCGAGAGGTGGGAAATGGGAGCTGGATTAGTTACTGTGGTCTGTAGGGTGATCCCTACATTGACCAAGTTCAGATATGTGGGGTTACCCCCACATATGGTCTTTGCTAGTCATAGCTAGTCTTGGCTTGCAGCATCTGCCGGAACAGATAATACACTTTGATCTTGTCCCCCGTGCCACAGAGTACGGGGGGGCGTGTTGAAGGCCAAGTAATGTTTCACGACGTTTCGGCCAACTACTCCTCTGGCCTTCGTCAAGTGGTAACCGTGACGGATAGGGACTCTGAATCTCCTGACTGCATTCACTGCTAAAGCCGATCAAGGTTGAAATTTTTTATCTTATAAATTCATGTTTATTATTCGGTCTTCCATGGTCGGGTTTGTACCGAATGATATATATGATTTAATTGGAATTCATTGAGATGATATTATTTATTAATTTTTTTTTATTGCGGACTATTATCCTCATCTTTTATTAGTTGTTTCACGATGTTTCGGCCAACTATTCCTCTGAATGAATATATACCATTCAGTACGAACCAGGCCATGAAAGATCAAATAATAAACATTAATTTATAAGACCAAAAAATTCAACCTTGATCGCCCTTCGGGGCCTGTGGCGTAGTTGATAGAGACGTTGAATCTCTACGTTTCCAGGTGAGAATTGTCTAAATATAGCGGTTTCAATCCTACCCAAAGCCGGCCAGTGGCTTACTTGACCAAAACGCTGTGAGACGACACAACTATGGAAGGTAGTAATTGCAGTGAATGCAGTCAGGAGATTCAGAGTTACTATCCGTCACGGTTACCACCTGACGAAGACCAGAGAATTAGTTGGCCGAAACGTCGTGAAACAACTAATAAAAGACGAGGATAATAGAGCGCATTAAATAAAATTAATAAAAAATACTCATCTCAATGAATTCCAATTAAAAATAATATATAGTAATTCTTTCTCTTCATATTTTAAAAATTATTATCAACTAAATATTAAAGGAAATGAAATGTAATCTTTCGATTTCTTTAGCAAAACGTTACTAATGACTATCGATTTCTTTAGTGTAACATTACTAATAACTTTCGATTTCTTTAGTGTAATGTTACTAATAACTTTCGGTTTCTTTCGTGTAAAGTCACTAATGACTTTCGATTCCTTTAGTGTCACGTTACTAACGACTTTCGATTTCTTTAGTGTCACGTTACTAATGAGTCTCAATTTCTTTAGTTTAACGTTAATAATAACTTTAGATTTCTTTAATGTAACGTTACTAAAACTTTCGATTTCTTTAGTGTAACGTTACTAATGACTTTCGATTTCTTTAGTGTAACGTTACTACCGACTTTCGATTTCTTTAGTGTCACGTTACTAATAACTTTCAATTTCTTTAGTGTAACGTTACTAATGACTTTCAATTTTTTAGTGTAAAGTTACTAGTAACTTTCGATTTCTTTAGTGTAACGTTACTAATGACTTTCGATTTCTTTAGTGTCACGTTACTACTGACTTTCAATTTCTTTAGTGTAACGTTACTACTGACTTTCGATTTCTTTAGTGTAACGTTACTACTGACTTTCGATTTCTTTAGTGTAACATTGCTTATGACTTTCGATTTCTTTAGTGTAACGTTACTAATGATTTCGATTTATTCAGTGTCACTTTACTAATGACTTCCGATTTCTTTAGTGTCACGTTACTAATAACTTTCGGTTTCTATAGTGTAACGTTACTAATGACTTTCGATTTCTTTAGTGTCACGTTACTACTGACTTTCAATTTCTTTAGTGTCACGTTACTAATAACTTTCAATTTCTTTAGTGTAACGTTACTAATGACTTTCGACTTTTTAGTGTAACGTTACTAGTAACTTTCGATTTCTTTAGTGTAACGTTACTAATAACTTTCGATTTCTTTAGTGTAACGTTACTAATAACTTTCAATTTCTTTAGTGTAACGTTACTAATAACTTCGATTTCTTTAGTGTCACGTTACTAATGACTGTTAAATTCCCCCATCTTTGCCTGACTGTTTGATGAAGTTTCCGAAATGGCCTGGTCTAACATCTATATTTCAGCTGACAAGATCTTCGGCGAAAATCATTTTACATAACGTAAACCGATAATTGACGAATTTTACTACAACGCATTTGTTATTATTTGATAGTTTCATTTATATTTCCCGCTTGGATTTTTCCCTCTGAATTATATATATACGAGGACGCTTCGCAGAACGTCTGAAACGCGCGTAAAAACGATTTCAATGACTTAAAAACATTATTACAAGGATCCAAACATAATTCTCAATGAAAAACCAAGACACGGAATAATAAAATAATGTTAAAAATACACATTCTTGGTGACTACTCCCTTATATATATATATATATATATATATATATATATATATATATATATATATATATATATAATTCGTAGGATGTTTATAAGCTTTTTTGTCTGTCTGTCGGTTTTTATACAACAATGCAGACCAAAAATACATGATCGTCCATTCAACCTTTTTAACGACTGTTTCTTACAGATCTGGATAATCTTCATACACTTACTGCCTCTCAGCTTATCTCGACATTGTTTCCAGTCGTCCTGAACTTCTCCCTGCCACTGCACTCAGACAGTGTTGATTTAGGAGAAGTGCGGTTAGAGATTGCGCTACCCTTGCCTCACAATTACATGCGCAGCTCCCTCTACAGTGGTCATCCTTTGTCTTTCCAGACTGAACGGAGGCATCGATACATTTAATGTGGCTCTTACCAACATTAACACTAGCTAACTGAATCGTTACTTACTAGGGCCCATAATATACAGCAATTGTACCGTTTTTTTTATATTCGTATGAAGTTGAATTAAAATTAATGGAAGATCATAAATTGTGCGATGATATCTCATTTGTATCAGTTTAAATTTAAAACTAATTGTTCCGAATTGCTTTCATACCAATTTAATGTTGACTCATACTTCACATAACTTACTGTCATAATTAATTCAATTATGTTCAATGCATTCGTTATTTTATATATTCTGATAATATTGTCCATAATCAAACTAGCGATTTAATTAAGCATTAGATTCTATCTTTGATATGGAGCACCTGAGAGATAAAACGAATTATCAGATATAGTAAGCACGTATTGTTTCCATTACCTTCTGACTGGGGTCGATATTGTCCTTCGTAAAAAAAAAGGAAAAAAAATCATCGTAATAGGGACAATATTGTTTAGCTCACGCTATTTTTCTCCACTAATGCTATCGGCGTTGTGTGCATCTAAGTATATAGAAACAGTTTGTGTAACATTTTCATTTAACTATAATAATCTTATTTATACATACATGCGGCTTTCATATACGTAACTCATTTATGCTGGGTCTCTTTTTTAAATGTGCTTGTTTTCGCAGAAGAAAGTAATACCCGAGAACGTTCGCTGTGTTTTCTTCAATATTTTATTTAGAGTAAATGGGCTTAAGGAGAGAGCGACTAATGTTATCGCAGTTAGGTACTTTTTCAGTTTAACTTACAAACTTAACGAAATGAGGGACTTGTATGGACAGACAGTAAGAAACAGTTAATGAGATAAACAGTTATCTACGCCATGAGCTATATCTTCATTCCATGGCTTCAACCATGAAACTTTGGAAAACTGTAGTTTTCTTCAATTTTAAAATGTGACCCTATTATTCATCGTTCAAGTCTGTTTTGTCTACCGCGTTTGACCTCTGTCCCCACTTAAACTTTACGTCATCCGTCTTTGGAAACTAGTCTGTTTGCAGATAAAGGTCAACCTGACATTCACTAAATATGACCTATGTCAAAATTTACACTGGCTACCTTAATCGCTACTGACATAAGGTCTCTAATATGTGAGGTTTGTATTGTCAAAAGTTTTAGTATTTATTCGCAAACGGACGTAAGCAACAGCGTGTAAAGGGAAGAATTGAAATATACATTGTGTCTATTTATTCTGCATTGCATAGGCAATGTTACGAGGTGTTAATGTATATTCCCTATTAAGAGAGAGGTCATACCTGTTACGTCATGAATACTTACCTTCAGAAAATTCTAGAATAACAAAGAAAACATGTTTTTAAAAATTAAAAATGGCAAAGATCTTTTTCAGAACATTCAAATAAAATCGAGTGTGTTGAGAATATATGAATAATGCGTGGAACTCTAACTCAGCAAATTTTAGTTGTTGACGTGATGAATTAAACCTGAGTTTCGTCGTAATTCAAGTGTTAAAAATGCAGGTAACTTAAAAAAATAAAAAAAAATATTTCTCTAACCAAGCTTTTTTTATTATGTGAATAATTAAATTACTTCGCAACCTCCTCTTCCTGAAACTCATTTATTACCCTATTAATAGGTTTGCCGACTAATAAGTAAAATTATATTATTCAATTAATTAGGAATTTTTTTAGGAGTAATTTGTATATTTTATTTTATTTATTTATGTATTTATTCGAGGACTATTATCCTCATTTCATAGTTGTTGTTTCACAACGTTTCGGACAATTATTTCTCTAACCTTCGTCAGGTAGTTAACCGCGACGAGATAGGAATGTCGAATCTCCCAATTTCATCCATACACTTCCATAGTTGTTGTCGTCTCACCACGGGTTGCCCAACTAAACCTCTGACCGGTTTTGGGTGGGATTGAAACCGCTAACTTAAGACGATGCTCGCCTGGAATCGTAGATATTCCACTTGAAGAAGGCTAGAGGAATAATTGGCCGAAACACCATGAAACTACAACCAGTAGGCGAGGATAATAATCCACAAATAATCAAATAAAATAAAGTAAAATTATATTTTTTCGTTTACGTTAAATGGTATGTGTGTATGTGTGTGTGTGTGTGTGTGTGTGTGTGTGTGTGTCTAATAAAGATTATATTTAATTTTACCTTGTTCTCAGTTTTAATTTATTTGGTCCAATTTTTACCACGCAATAGAACATTTATGCATGATAATACTTGTCTCCTGAAACATGCATAATTCCTATACCGAGGTTATTTTAACTACTGTATTCCTGGGTATATGTTACAATTCTCTTTATTGCTCTTCCATTTTCTTGTGTTGGTCTCACACGCAGATACTTCACTGACCTAATGCAAACTAAATTGTGCACAAAAGTTCACAGAAGTTTCTACTCGAGTTTTCAACTGCAAAGTGTCTATTACCCTCTAGATATACACTACTTTGACAATGGCGACACTTATTTATCCAAGAACGAAGACACGTCTGAAGAAGATCTCTTTCTTATCTTCTTCATTTTTTATTTCATTTTGTAGATGGCATTTTCTTATATTCTATCTTTTATGTCTTATTGAATGATCTCCAAGACGGTGTATGCGAGGACAGACGGCAACGTCAGGCCAAAGTTTGTTTTCTTCTTTCATTTGATGTAAGATACATAGCAGATCTGACCTAAATGTTAATATTATCAGACTAAATTCGCTCGAAGTAAATAATCAATAAAAACATACGTGGTAATGTATGTGGAGACAAGTATGTATGTATCAATATATCTATTCGTTTGGGGACGATTTACTAGAATCGACATTGGGAACTGGAAAATCAAAAATTTTAAGGGCATCGGAATCGGAAAATTTATACCTCATTTCTGATCGCAAAAACCGACACTTTTGTCTTGTTGTCTGTGATGTTATTATAAAGAAAATCTTCCACTGTTGTTAGTAATAATAAAACAATAAATATTTATTGATTTTAAACTACCAGTCAAAACAATACATCATATCGAGATTAACATTTGATTTATTTTTACTGTAGTAAGGGAAAATTCTAACTCTATATTTGAATATTAGATGATTTATAAATGATCGGAAACAGAATCGGTAATTGTATCGGAATTGAAAACATTCATAGAATCATCCCATTACTTAGGTACACACACACACACACACACATATATATATATATATATATATATATACATATATATATATATACTTCATTTACTTACATAATTTATTTACGGAAGTATAGATTTATGCGTAAACTTTAAGTATTTACTTCAAAAGTGCTCAATACGTAGGTAGAGCTAGTTAGTAATTTATAAAATATATATGGCGATTAAGCTACACTGAATATTCTGCGTTTCATCCACTGTAGGATTCGTCAGGCTTATGCGCGAATTCTGTGGTTGCTTCTTGTTTTTATATATGTTGAGGATTTCTAGTTAGCCAATCAGCTTTCTAGTATCCACCGCGCCCCTTCCTATCAGCAAATGGGCATGCATTTTATCGAACAAAGGATCTGTTTTTGAACTAGGTTAGTGGTTTTAGGTAGATCTTTTCCCTCCTTTTTTATATATATAAATATACCTATGTGTACACACAGACATGCACATATATATACATATATATACATATGTGTGATCGTTTATGTATATTCATGTTTATTTAATTTATTTATTTGTTTGTTTTCTATTGTTATTGTTAGTTTTAAAGCTATTTTTATCGCTATCCTAGAGTAAGTTTTATTTTGTGAACACAGTTGTTTGCTATTTCTCGTCTACAGTTTAATAGATTTTGAGGTTCTTTAAAGTACAAGATAACAAATTTTTCATGGAGGCATACTTTACATGGGTCGTCTAAATGTCTGCACGTGGTAGCTTGTCTCATTATTTTCCATTCGACTACCGGCGAATGCCCGCTTTCTTTGAGTTCCCAGTATTTATTCGCTAGTGTTGTTTTTATTAAACTGTAACGAGAAATAGCAAACAACTGTGTTCACAAAATAAAACTTACTCTAGGATAGCGATAAAAATAGCTTTAAAACTAACGATAACAATAGAAAACAAACAAATAAATAAATTAAAAAAACATAAACGATCACACATATGTATATATATATATATATGTATATATATGTGCATGTATGTGTGTACACATAGGTATATTTATATATATAAAAAAGGAGGGAAAAGATCTACCTAAAACCACTAACCTAGTTCAAAAATAGATCCTTTGTTCGATAAAATGCATGCCCATTTGCTGATAGGAAGGGGCGCGGTGGATACTAGAAAGCTGATTGGCTAACTAGAAATCCTTAACATATATAAAAGCAAGAAGCAACCACAGAATTCGCGCATAAGCCTTACGAATCCTACAGTGGATGAAACGTAGAATATTCAGTGTAGCTTAATCGCCATATATATTTTATAAATAACTATATATATATATATATATATATATATATATATATATATATATATATATATGTGTGTGTGTGTGTGTCGGTTGTGCTGTTAGTTGTTGAATAATTGACGAGGAAGACACAGTAACAAATATATAGATACTAGCTGTACCCTGTCACGCGTTGCTGTGGCTCAATTTTCTGTAATATAAAAAATCTAAATAAAAAGAAAATGCATTTTTTTATGTTTTAAACACAGCAATCCATTTCGAAAATTGAAAAAAAAAGGCGAAAGTGAAAAAAGAATGGTACTCTTGTAGTATTTTACCCGGAGCCTAGGGATGTTTCGCCCATCATGGCTTGGGCTCGACTAACAATCACTGGATTTAGCCGAGCGTTGCTAAAATGTTGAAACGCTTAATTGATGTTTGTTTTGTTTTTTTGTATAAAAATGTGAGTTTTTAATTAGCATTTGGATAAAGGGGGTTACTATACATAGATTAGAAATGTTGTCCAAAAACAAATAAATGTTATCAAAAGTAAGATAAGTTACTTTTCTGCCTGGATCATTTTTTAGTGTTTTTATTTAATGTAAAATGTTTAATCGTCTCCAAAACATACAGTGTTTATCGATGTATTTCAAAAAGACAAATGGCGGAGAACTCTCTGTTGAATACGTTAATTTAGAAAAATAGTTAAAACTAAAAAAAAAACTATATAAAATACTGTCAAAAACCCACCGAATATATGTTACCATGACATAGACTGACATATATTTAGTGGGGTACTTACAGAATTTTTTTATAGTTTTTAATTTTAACTCATTTGTATTTTAAAATACAACAATAAACACTATGTTTCTGGAGCCGAATAAACTTCACATTAAATAACTAAAAACACTACAAAATACCTAGTTAGGTTTGAAAGTAACTTATCTTGCCATTGATAACATTTATTTCTTACATATTTGTTTTTTTTTTTGTTTTTTTAAAATACATTTTCCTTACCTTTGTGTATAGTGATACAAACCCAAAGGGGGTATTTTCTGTATATTTTTATTTTTGGTACCGCGCTACTTTTAAAGTTTTTTGGAGTTAAATTTAAATTTCACGATATCTTTTTTTAATAGTTAGTTGAAAGCACAGAATAGTTACAAAACACCATCCCGTACCCATGGTAAGAAGTTATGAAAAAATAACTGTTTTCTTGGGAAAATCGTTTCTATACTTTCACCTAGCAATTTACGGTTTTAATAAAAACAAACCGCGCGTGCATGGTCCCCCTCTTGTGCTACATGTGAGATGACGCCACAAAACATAGTGACGAAATGATGAATGTGAGAAGTGTGAAGTGCCAGCATAGCCTTCATATTTTCGCCAAGTATCAGAAAAATCTAATGGATGGGGCAAAAGTTATGGCGTAAAGTGTCGTTTTTTACAATTTGGGGGAATTTGTGATCCTTTTGAGCTCGTGGGAACGCCGAATCCCAGTGAAAATGGGCAAACGTTGCAGTTTCATGTATATTTGAATTCAGCACCATGGAAAACTACTATATAGACACGCATATCAAGTTCTTGAGTAATAGGAAAAAAGAGCTCCAACAAGGCATTTTTTAGCCCTGAAAGACCCAGGGGGATGCAAACAAGAATTTTGCCAGGGTCACCCATACTGGATTTATATTAAGAACAATATGTTCCACATTTTGGCCAATTTAAAAAAAATATATAATAGGAGGATCAAAATATATGAGTAAAAATGTGTCATTTTTAGCCATTTGGGGGCATTTTTGACCTCTTTTGAGCACCTGGGGCTACAACGGGAATTTTTGTAAAAAGAAATATACTGTGCACATCTATTTAATGAAATACAATTTCTGGCAAAATTTCAGGAAAAAATAATGGACGTTTATCTTGCAATAGTTCGGACTAATGGACGCATGGACGCAGGTGCCTTTCCTAAATCGGGGGCCAAAAAACATTCACATTTTATCATATAAAACAGCCCCTGTTTACAAAAAAATGTGTACTGCCAATTTTGTTAAAAATAAATTTTCTTAAACAAACAAAAATCTTTAATCTGTAAATTTGGGGTAAAAGAAAACATTAATCGGCTGACGTATACGAATCGGACCCTGATTACCAAATAGGCCGCGGCTACACTGCTGTCCATGTTGTTTATCCAAGTGAAATTCAAATTTCATGATATCTTTTTTTAAATATATTGTTAGTTGAAAACACAGAATAGTTACAAATCACCCTCCCCTCCCCATGATAAGAATGACTGAAAAAATTATAACGGTATTATTTCAGCACGTTACCAAAATGCATATGTATCGTAAATTCTCTTGAAAAAAACATTTCTGTACTTTAACCTTTAAACAATTTATGGTGTTAATAAAAAACATTCATATTTTCTTATATAAATACAACTTGTTTACAAAAAAATCATGTGCAAAATCATTTGTTCAAAATGTTTTTTACAACAAAGATGATTTTGCTAAGGTGCTGGACGTGTTTGTTTACTTCCAATTTCTGCTTCGACCTTTATACATTTCAACTCAAAAGGCACTTTCTGGCAAGCAGGTTTCTTTTGCCTGATATAACAAACAACTATATTTTCCAACACGGTTACATAGAAGCTTAAGCACAAAAGAATCGACTGGAAAATCGCAAAATTGAAACAAAAAATGGCCAAAATGCATAAAAAAACAATATTAAGAAATGCATGATGCGCTTATCAAAAATTATTTTTAAAAAGTACAGTATGGCAAACTCTATGTGTATTTGGCACCAGCGGGTCGATTCGTGCACCTCAGGCCATTAATCTTTTTTGGAAAAAAAAAACTAAGAACTTTTGCTGAAATAATAATCGCCAATCTTTCTTCAACGATTTAATAATTCGCCGACATCTCTTTAATTGAACACATGAAGGGACACATTTCGCATCTTCCGCTTATGGGATTGAGCCAATCGGCGCTCTTCTTATACCATTTTTTTGTTGCCGGACGACTTTTTCCGATTAAAAACGATTTCACAATATTTCGAAAAAAATTTTTTTAAAAAATCCGTTTTTAGCATATAATTACACGTTTTAAGTATATAATTAGCTAACAACGCTGTCGCAAAATGTGAAGAAAAACGAGTCTCCAGCTTTTAGTTTATCGAAAAACAAACATAAAAAAGTTTCATCTTATATATATATATATATATATATATATATATATATATATATATATATAAAAGTTTCATCTTATATATATATGTTTCATCTTATATATATATAAAATAATAATATATAAAATAATATATATATAAAAGTTTCATCTTATATATATATATAAGTTTCATCTTATATATATATATATAAAAGTTTCATCTTATATATATATATATAAGTTTCATCTTATATATATATATATATATATATATATATATATATATATATATATATATATATATATATATATGCATGCATTAAAATATATAAAGGAGGTAATATAGCAATATCTTTGCTCACTGCTGGACTAGTGGTGACGACCATACTCTCCCCGTGTCTGTCTCTGACCTCCTTGGTGAAACGGTTCTTATTACCTCATGTGACACCGAGGAAGGAAGTGACGTACTGGAATAGTTCATTATTCCAAGTAATAGGCGTGCGTCCCCAACAATATCATTCATATTTGTGTTTATATAAGCGTATATGTCTTGGATATGTCTATGTATTAAATTATAAACTAATTATTAGTAATTTAGAACGAAACTAATAAACATATGTGTTTCAGATGACGTCTATTTTAAATTTTAATTGCTTGTAAAATAAGAGAGATTGAACGCCCCTGTGACAAGTTAGTCACCTTTAATTTGAGAAATATTTGTACAATAAGTATGCGATATTAAATATTTAAATATTTACCAAATTTCCATTTCATTCGAAGTTATTCAAAGCATATTTACGGGTAAACTATAGACACTAATACTGATTGGAAGTGTCAGATACATCAAAGTAAGCAGGTTTCCTGAATTTTTACATCGCAGAATATATATATATATATATATATATATATATATATATATATATATATATATGCTTTAAGTATTTACTTCAGAAATGCTCCATGCGTAGGTAAAGCTAGTTAGTAAGTTATAAAATATATATGGCGATTAAGCTACACTGATTATTCCGCGTTTCATCCACTCTAGGACTCTTCAGGCTTATGCGCGAATTTTGTGGTTGTTTGTCGTTTTTATATACGCATCTTCTATTGAGATTTTATTTAGCCAATCAGCTTTCTAGTATCCACCGCGCCCTTCCTATCATCCACTAACCTATATTTAAAACAGATCAAGAAACTAAATATTCAGGCTAAATAGAGCATACACAAAGAAACAGGTCAACCAGAGATCAAATAGGCCTTTGTCCGATAAGTGCATGCTCATTGGCTGATAGAAAGGGCGCGGTGGATACTAGAAAGCTGATTGGCTAACTAAAATCTCAATAGAAAATGCGTATATAAAAACAACAAACAACCACAAAATTCGCGCATAAGCCTGAAGAGTTCTAGAGTGGATGAAACGCGGAATATTCAGTGTAGCTTAATCGCCATATATATTTTATAACTTATTATATATATATATATATATATATATATATATATATATATGATTATTCATGCGCATAAATATGCATATGTATACGTATTATTTCATCGATGTAAACAGAGTCATAAGTATTATGATCTGATATTATAATAAACGTGTGTATATCAACAATAATTTTTCTAAAAAAATATTCCGTCTTTTGAATGTCTCTATTTTTCTTTATTATTTCCTTATTTTTTAATTTATCATTCGTTTTTAGACGTACTATTGATTTTTATAAATCTTTTATAGTACTAAATACACTATGGTTTTGTCATCTAATTTACAAACGTGTTTGTGGTATGTAGAGGCACGCGTACTCAAATTAGAGGACTACGATAGAAAACTATTTGTTTCTTCAACTGTTCACAGATACATTCTATAATATTAGAGATTAGTTGGCTAACATTGATTGAAAAGTGTAGAAAGAAATACATAGATACCCAACAGTGATGATTATGTGGTTCAGTTATTTTTATTCATGCCATACTAGAACGATAAAAAAACGATTTCTTTCATACGGCACTCAATCCAAGAACTAAAGTATGTATTGAACTATTTCGTGTTATTATATTTGGTTGTCCGACCAGTTTGTTCGTTTTTGAAAGCCATCTTTCCCGTTCCATGATTCATACTCCAATATTTTTATTTTCATCGAAATCGGCAAAATCGGTTATTTTCAAATAAATCGTTGCTATAGTTGGGGACAGATCGCGATGCACCGGGAAGAAGCTTCACATGCATACTCGCATTGATTTAGTCGACATTACATTAAAATAAACATTGTACTGTAGAGTACGTACTGTTTATTTTATAAAAAAGTATGTATATATATATATATGTATATATAATGGCTTAAATTAAAATTTAAAATACAAAAATCAAGTATCATACTTAAATTGTGCTCTAAACAGAAACTTTGATTTCGAACGTGTACCTACCATATCAAAGAAACTACTGTTGATTTTATGTGCATAGCCTTATTACTTGTGCAGTTATAATGGCTTTGATGGTTTTAAGTTTAAAATATAAAAGTCAAGTATGATGGTGCACTGGTGCTTTATACGGAAACCATCATTTCGAATGCGCCCCTATCATATAAAAGAACTTATCGTCGATTTTATATGTCGAGTCTTCGGCAGTACATATAATAAAATAAACTTTCTAAATGCACTTGTGAAGTTGACCTGTAAAAGGCGTTATCGTTGTTCAAAATCGCCTGTTACTTCTTTCACCTGATTATTTCACTTAACGATACTTCTCGAAGACATTACGATACAAAACCTACCTAAGAACGATACCAGGAAAATAAATAGATTTGCGAAAATTTTATAAAATTCGGCCATTTAGAGTCCATATGCAACTAACACACACGGAGGAAAAGTGCGCTTTATATAACAGTATATATGTGTTGCAAATCTCGTTTTACATATTTACGACCACTAAACCTCCTGAACGGCACAGTCACGTTGACACACCGGTTCTCGCCAGATCACCGAAGGTAAGCAACGTTGAGCCTGGCCAATATCAGAAGGGTGGCCATTTGGGAAGGCTACGCGCTGTATGTATCTTCTGGGAAGGTTGGACGGGGGCCAGCACCCTCGCCCTGTAAAAAGAACTCATCGCTACAAAAGCATCTATAAAAGTTGTACATGGACTATGCCTCTCCAGGGAACTCAAGGCTATGGATGGAAACCTCGTTTTATAGTTTCTAATCCCATATTCTTTGTAGCAACCATGTTGATGCCAGCGGCGCTTTTACAATTTTGAATGTATTTAAGGAGCAGCTAATGTCTGGGCGGATGTAATCATGACGAAGGAACATATAGTGCACTACGGCCTTCCGAAAGCAACAGGTTATGTTGGGAAATAAAGTAATAATATTGTGTATTATTCTTACAGCGTTTTACAGCACTGTAACTTCCGTCATTCCTCAAATGCATTTTATTTAACTCTCGCATCTTTATGCCAAACAGGTTAATCAGGGTTAAAGGCGGCGATTGTCTAAAGGGAGACAAACAAGCATACGCATTTTCTCCATTGAAAATAAGTTTATAACTAAAGATTCTTAAAGCAAATATTTATTCTCAACCGCAAACATGTGTCTTACTATTTCATTAAACAACATATATTTTAAGCGATAAGCATGGATCTTGTATTGATTAAAATGTTTGTTCTTGGAAATATTTATATAGATTATCCTATAAAGACGGGAACTTAATGCAATCACATACTTTGTCGTGGAAATATACATAATGTTCTTAATGAACAATGACTTACTAGGAGTTTATTTTGTTAACAATAAAAATTAACTCATGTAAATGCACACATTTCTATATAATTATATATTCTATGTTAACAGTATTTACTTTTTCTGTGGATTTGCCAGTTTTATGTATAAACATGTATTTGGTGCGGAATATATACATTCTACTCGGTTAACACACTAGCTTTATGCGTAAAGATATTTTTTGTAAAATAATTATTTTAATAAGATGCACAGAACTTCTATATATAAAATGCTTTTCCTGTCGAGAATGTTTATTTTCCTCCGTCAGCAGATATTTTTCATGTAAATATTCATTTTTTTACATACTTATATTACTTAAGTTTTCATGCAGAAAATGGATACGTTCCAGAAAATAGTCAGATGCTTTATGTATAAAATAGCTTACTTTTGGAGAATATTTACAGTAAAAGAAAAAGACACATTTCAGTCTGTAGTGGAATGGTTCCGTAAATTAGTTGTAACATTTAATGCTACAAACATTAAGCTTTTTTTTCGTTTATAAACTAGAATGCTCTTATAAACTACTGACTGCGATGACTAATAACATACTACCAGCGCACATATTTTTAATTCCTCGTTTTATTAATCCCAGGCAACATAAAATGAAACAAATACATGTAGAACATTGCCAAAGTGCCGCAAACAAGTTTGACTTCCTCTATTAGGTTAGTAAAATTTCTTTACACTAGAAAGTATCCTATATCTTAATAGAGCCAAATTCTTCCCATGCATGGAGTATTGTTACAAAATCTGGGCTAGTGCATTTACCACCACTCTCTTACTCATAGGCATAATCACAGAAATGTTTGAAATCTAATAGGTTCCGCGTTATCCGACCTATGTCCCATCGATGCAATGTTGCATACCAATGTCTGTTTTGCAAGTTCTTTAATAGAATGCGCATTGAAGAACATAGTGTATTCCTTTCTATTAATGAACTTTTTTTACATAGGCGTCCCCACTTATCAAGGCCGATAGACCACTCAAGGATAAGGGTTAAAGAGTGTACAGCAGTCAAAAGGACAATATAGTAATCGATATTAATGGAAGTTCGGTAAATTTGTTAACTTAAGTGGAACGGCTCATCAGAAACTTGTTCACGTTGGACTTGTAGACAACTATATTATAGACTGCTGGAAAGCAGGAAAACGGAAGACAATTCCACAGGCGTGCAGTTCTAAGAAAGAAGCTCTGTTCATGGAATCTATGTTTAGGTTTAGGCACAGATAGAGAGTGGGGGGGAATTATTGATAATGTCCGCAGCTAGATGAGTGTTTCTTGTGAAAGTTTGGCGAGGAGGGCGATAGATTGAAGCTCAGTCGAACACTCTCCATGAAAATAACGATAAAGCAGACACAAAATCGCAACATCTTTTCTGTGAGATAGAGGTTGCAGCGAAGAGAAACGGACAACTCCCACCAGGCCACGATGTCTATTTTGAACTCTATCAAGGCAGGATAAGTCTTTTCTTGCAGCTCCTGCTCAAATGTGGCAACAGTATTCCATCCTTGGACGTATCTGACTCTTATATAGATAGAGAATTATATCAGCAGTGAGATATCTACTGGATCGATAGAAGGATCCCACCATTTTTCCAGCGGCCTTGGCAACAGATTTGATGTACGTATTCCATTTAAGATCAGGAATAAAGGTCAAGCCCAGAAGCCTGTCAAAACTTGAGGCCTCCCCAACACGAGCCATTCATTTTAATTGATGCCAGATGGGGATCAGAACGTTGATGATGTAAAGATAGAAGCTTGGTTTTAGATGCATGAAAAGTAACCAGCCACTCCTGCCCCCATTGTACAACATGATCAAGATCAGATGAGAGAGAATCGGAGAGAACTTGGTCGTTTACTGTCTTAGATGTGCTACCATAGATGGTAGTGTCGTCAGCAAAAATGTCTACGAATGATGTAAGGATGTAATTTGGAAGATCATTAATGTAGATCAGGAAAAGAGTTGGGCCAAGGATGGAACCTTGACGGAACTCCAGCATTAATACTGTGAGCTTCTGAATTTTGCCCATCAAGTGCTACTCTTATGAACCTATCAGAGAGAAATTATTTAATAATTGAGAAGACATTTCCAGCTATACCATAGCTGGAGATCTTGTGAAGTAAACCTTTATGCCATATCCTATCAAAGGCTTTTGATATGTCAAGAGGAATTGCCCTAGAAAGGCTGCCTCTGTCGGAAGATTCGCTAATCTTATGATATATAACTGTAAGCACATCTGCTGTAGATCTAGCAGAACGAAAACCATATTGTGTGTCACTAATAAGGTTATTTTTGCTGAGATGTTGATTACTTTTCTATTTAACACAGGTTCCAGCAACTTACTCATGACGCACAGGAGACTTATTTGTCTGTACTGAGAGGGGGATGAACGGTCATCTGAATTCTTAAATACAGGGCATACTGATGAGATTTTCCAGGGTAATGCGAAGCAATTCTCCTTAAGACAAGGTTTAAACAGTTTTGTAAGTATGGGTGCTATTTCTTGTTTTAGTTTTTTGAGTACTATAATTGGAATACCGCCAGGGCCGGTTGCATTACTGGAATCAAGGTTTTTGATTAGCTTGGCAACATCACGTACATATATTTGTATATCACATAGCGTGTTTTCTGATACAGGAGGAAATATTGGGGATTACGGCTTGGTCGCAAAGGTTAGAATTAGCTGCAAAGTTCTTGGCAAAGAGTTTGGCTTTGTCTGATGCTGACGAGATTAACTCATGTCCATTGATGATAGTTGGGATAGAGCACATGCTTCTGTTCAGGATTCTGTTTGCTATTTGCCAAAACTGGTAGGAACCAAGCCGCTGCTCAACTACTTTGGACTTGATGGACTGAGCATATAACTCTCTTGCATTCTTTATTATTTTCTCGCAATGGTTGCTGGCAGTCTTGAAAGCAGCTTTAGTTTCCATACATCTATTACGTTGGAAGCAGTGGAAAAAGTGATTTCTGTGCGCAATAGCAGCAGCATATTCTGGAGAAAACCATGGCTGGCTGTTAGGTTTTTGCTAGAACTTTTTCGAGAGTATGAAATGGTCTATACCTACAATTATCCATTGCGACAGGTCTGATAGACGACACATCCTTTTTAAACATTGAACGCAGAGGAAGATCCAATATAAATGTACGGAAGCTACCCCAGTCAGCCATAGTGTATAGATATACTGTACGATGGAGAGGTACGTCTGAGGATTTATTACATTTCATTTTTATCTTAAATGATACAACTGAGTGGTCGGAAGATCCAAGAGAGACAGAACGGAAACTGAACATAGTTCAGGGCAAGTTGCGAGAAAAAGGTCTAGGAGACTCGCATACTGGCCGTCATTATCGGGCACACGGGTTGGTTCGTGAACAATCTGAGAGTTAGGGTCTTCTCTGGAGATGTCCCTACCACATGGAAAGCCATCTTTTATATAGGCACATATTCCATGCCCATGGCGATCTTGGGGTCCGATTTGGAAGTTGTTAGAGTATCCTTTAATTACAAACTCATTTAGGGAAATAGTCTGTCCAATTCCGGTTTCGGTTTAAAATAAAAGGTCTGGTTTATTCTCCTGTAATTGGACTTCAACCTCTGGAAGGTTAGAATGTAGACCCCCGATGTTGGAGAAGGAGACATGGTAGTGGGGATCTACGTTGGAAGTTTCAGATCCGGGTTTAATCGTGTATTTTTTATTGAAACTTGTCATGAGTGAATTTTGGAGTTTGTGGACTAGGTCGTCAGACTTGCTTAGACCAGGACAGAGAGGGGAAACTAAGAGAGAAAAGTAACGATGAATTATTTTTTTTTTGTAGAACATGATAAGGTAAAGCCGTAACAATTATCCCCCCAATATAGCATCGAGATGCCCCACCAGAAACTACTGCATGATCCAGAATCCATTCACTAAATGGCAATACAGCAGCCCCAGTACTTTGCACCTGCTGACTTATTCCAGATTAACCAAACCAACTGCAAAATATCACTTCTTCGTTGTTGATACCGGAAGGAAGCCTTCTACGCTAATATTTTCTTGCAAAAACTACTAGACGTTAGAATTCTAACTAGTTTCCTGCTTTCCTGGATGTACTATCCTGAAGAAGTTTAGATTAAATCCGAACAACCATGTCGCTACTCAACTCCCCACAATCTCCTGTTAGACACGACCCCAAACAGTAGTCACTTACATCCAAATAGTGTATCTATTGCAAAATGTGATGTTTATCAATATGCGTATAAATCTTTGTGTAAATCCACTCAATAAAAACAGAATTTTTATGTAGAAAATATCGTCGTTGGATTGAATGTTAATTTTGTATCCGCAAAGAATGTTATTTCGAATATTTCTGAAAAAAAAACGCAAGCTCTATTATCACAATGACTTCTATCCATGAAATATAATTTGAATGAAAAAACAAGCATCATTTTCGGGATAAAAATATTTGCTTTTTAAATCTATTCAATCTATCCGAAAATACGAACATGCTCTGCGTGGAAATATATTTCCCATAAAAGATATTAATTTTAACCCGTAAGCCAACAGGTTTTATGTATAAAATTGTGAAAAATATGTTTGACATATGAATATGATAGTGTATAATATTTACGCATCTTTATTTGGTAAAAATCTTTATTCGGTAAAAATTGAATTTCCTTATATTTTAGCTGCTACTATATATGATGATACAACGAAATAGTCTGTCTCTCGAGACATTCCCTTTTTAGAGTTGAGCCCTGTCCTAATATAAAGCTCTTTGTTTGTAAATAGATTAATAGAACGTGTTAAAAGTGACAATCAATGTTTATATAAAGACGCTTGACATATCTTTTACGAATGTAAATCACCTGAATTCTTTTACATAGGAGTCACAACTTATAATAGCTATGGACCAACTGGAAGATAAAGGCTAATACGTGTACGGTAGTGAAGGTGACAATATCGTAGTAATCGTTAGGAATAAACATTTGGTGAATTGGATTACTTAAGGAGACAGCTCATCAAAAACTTGTTTACGTTAGACTTCAAGACAACCATATTGTAGTTAGCTGGAAAGCAGTCAAACGAAATAAAATACCAGTGGTGTGCAGTTCTAAGAAAGATGCTTTGTTTATGGAATCTACGTTTAGATTTAGGCACAGATAAAGAGTGTGGGAAATTATTAATAGTGTTTTCAGCTAGACAAGTGTTTTTTTTCGTGATAGCGTGGCAAGGATGGACCATAAATTGGAGCTCAGACGAGTATTTGCCATGCAAATAACGATAAGGCTAAGACAGGATCGCTACGTCTCTTCTGAGGTTGCAGGAAAGGAAAGGGGGACATCCCCTATAAGGCTACTAAGTCTATTTTGGACTCTGTCAAGGCAGCCTTAGGTGCTTTTAGCAGCTACTGATCAGATGTGTCAACAGTACTCCGTCCTAGGCTATACGTGGTATACACGCAAGTACAGAATTGCAGCGGTAGTAAGAGATCTAATGGAACGTTAAAATGATTCCATTATTTTTCGGCGACTTATCCGTGTTCCACTTCAGATCAGAAGTAAAGGTCAGACTAAGAAAGTTATTAAAACTTGCCACCACCTCCCAAGACGAGAGTCATTCATTTCAATTGATGCCAGACGGGATCAGAGCGTTGATGATAGAAAGATTTAAACTTAGTTTTAGATGCATTAAAATTAATCAGCAACACTCTCTTAATTGCACCACGTGCTCAAGATCAGAGGAGAGAGAATCAGAGAGATCTACGTCATTTACGGCCGTTAGAGTGTTGCCATAGATGGTACTGTCGTCATCATAAATGTTGGGGGTAGAACTTTTAGCTATCAACAACGTGGTCCTAGCTTAAATTCCTGGCCTGCGATGAGTGTTGCTCTAGCCGCACCGGAGATCAATAATATAGCGAAACAGTGTCTCTGTCACTGATTTTGCAATAATCATATATATATATATATATATATATATGTGTGTGTGTGTGTGTGTGTGTGTGTGTGTGTGTGTGTATGTGTGTGTGTGTCAGTGTGCACGTGCGCATTTAGATTATATTCTTCCTTTTTTATCTTGCGAAATATTGTTTTCTTTTATTTCCATCAAACCATGTATTTCTTGTTTTCTATTAGAATACTAAAAAAAATCGTTTGCAGAAAAAATGCAAACCGATTTCTTATAGCGAAATTTGCACCCGAAATTTGAAAATTGCCATCAAATTTGAATAGCAAATAAATAAATAAATAAAAATTAATAGATAAACGTAGCAAAATATATTTCCTGTTTCTTTGCACAATACGAATTTAATAAATATAATACCTGCAAGTTATGGTACGGATTAAAAGCAAGTAACGATGTTTAATTACAACACATGAAAAAACACTCACATTCACATATGTGTTTGTGATAGTACAAACACTTATTTTTTCATATTTTAGATATTTTCAAAGCAACATTTATATTTATATTCAACATTTAATCATTTACAGGACTATTTCAAAGTTTTTGATACAACTATTGAATTATTTTTTTATTATTTCAAAAAGGTGTCAGTACAACTATGAATAAATGAATGAAAATATACATTAGCGTTATCTTATACTTTAATTTAATTATTAATTTTATTATGAATTAACTTTATTATGAAATAAATGAAATCTTACACATATTTCTGGAAAAAAATTGCAACATACTCGAAAACATTCAAGTTACTCTCTTCGAATACGATGTAAATGCTTCTGTTCAGTCTCAAGAGACAATGGATACTCCCTGTAAGAATAGTTAGATGTGTACTTGTGAGGCAAGGGCTGCGCAAATTCCAACCACAGCTCTCTAGAATCGCCACTGCTTTAATCCCGTTGCAATGAGAGCTCCAGGACGAGTGGGAGCAATGTCAAAAAAAAAACAAAAAAAAACGAGAGAACATAAAGCACCTGGAATTGGCAAGTGGTTACTTATTTTGGTACTGACTAGGCTCAACCTTGATTCGAATACAAATTAACAAATAAAAGCAATAAGCAAGCAAAATCCATGACATGGCTATATGCGGATAACACAGTCGAGAATGTAATTATGAAAAAGTAAAAAAAAAACATATCAAATGTCCAGAATAATACTTCTGAAAAAAGCCCCCTTTATATATAAACTAACACGATTGTTATTTTTAATGTTTAGAATGCTTTACTAATTATGCTCATTATACTGCATTGTCTAAAAATGTTTGCTTGGCCTAGTGTTATTCTTATTTAATTAACCTAGAATTTAAAAATATTGAAGCATAATACACCATACTTTAGGAGTAATTCGACTCTATAAAAAAATTACAACAAAAAAGAGAACAAATATTGTTTTCCTTTTCATTTTAAAATTGAATTATTACTTTTTAATCAGTAAAATTCGCAAATATTTAAATCTTGGGCAGAATTAGTAGTAGACATGAAACGTCCACCCAAATAAAATAACTTAAATTTCACGTATGGATTCTGAGAAGATACATTTTCCATAAGTAAAGAAGCTAGTTTTATCGGCTTTTTTCTATATAATGATGTGTTTCATATGATTTTAGTTTGATGAAAATATTTATAATTTGTTAATTATTTTTAAAAGATATTTTTAAAAATGAATATCAAAAGGTAATGATTTAACGACATAAAAGAGATGTTTTCGCAATGCGAGTTTATTTTTGCAAACACTGCAATCATTTTAACATCTTAAATATAATTTCCTATTTCTCTACGGAGCTTCATAAACGACAATATATAGGTTCATGTGTAGGGGATGATTGAGAAGAATTATTTACATTGCGTTTTTAAAAATTCCTTCTCAAAATCTTATATTCATAAGAAAGTTGTTTCAAAGAAAATACTTTAAAGATTCAATTATTTAAATGAGAAAATACTAATGTGTATCTTCAGAAATGAATATTGAAATGTATTTTTCTTGTTAGAGGATGTAGAATGTATACATAAAAAAATAGAACCCAATAATATGACATGTAAAATATATATTTATAAACAAACCTGAACGAAAATAACTTTCGTGTTCCTTATGTTATTTTCAACGATTTTTAAACACACACACACACAAACACACATATATATATATATTATTTCTTAAAAGGTCCAACTAAATATCGGACTAATTAATTTCAACAACGTCCTTGTCTTATCCAAAATTTACAGTTGGTTTATACGCCAGGTGACAAAACCTTTAAAATGTACTTGTGAAATTTGGGTGAATAAAGATGTAAACTTTGTTGAGAAACGGACTGTTCTTTCTTTAATCAGACGTTTTCAATTATCGACTATCGATATTTACAAGATGACCTCTGATGGGAAATCGATCTAAGATCATTTCCAGACACATGAAGTACTTTTGTATATATATATATATATATATATATATATATATATATATATATATATATATATATATATACAGACAGGCATATATCTATATATCTATAAAAGTGAACGTGTATGTGTGTCTGTGTGTCTGTGTGTGTACATTTCCTATGCAATAACTCTGTCAATCTTAAGTCTACAATCTGGACATTTGATATACAGGGTACCGAGATTTTAGAAAATCTTTGTGATTCATTTTCGGCCAGAAATTTGGCTGTTAAGGGGTCAAAGTTCAAGGATTTGACCTGGAGAACTCTACCAGACTCCTCCGACAATTTTAGGTCTAAACACTTGAAACTTTAGATACAGGTTCCTTGGACATGGATCTAACTTAATAGCTTGATTTGAGACCAAAACAATAAATTTTAAGGGTTTATAATAGGAGTCAAAGTTTTTAAAAATTTGACCACTGTGGTCTCTACCAAATTACTCAGAAAATTTCTGGTCCAAACATTGGAAATTTTACATAAGGGAATTCAGAGAAAGGGCAAGCTTTTTAATCGGTTTGGGTAGAAATATTTTTGTTACCAGTATATAAATATATGTATGTATGTATGTATGTATATATTTATGTGTGTATGCATGTATGTTTGCATGTCTGTCTAAAACTTTCGACAAGATCCGTATCGTTTCGACCTTTCAGACGACAAATATTGAAAAATTGGCTAAAAACATTAATATCTTCACCTTCAACTGGCCACTTTTCTACAGGGGGGGTCGCTTTTTTCGCCGATATTTTCGAAAGTCATCCTCTCCTTTCTATTGTCTAGCGTTAATTTAAACCTAAGTCACTTCTGGTTTGGCGGTGGTCGTAACAGCAAAGAGGCCAGTTTTTTCACCGTTCTTTTCCTCCTTTGCTGTACGGGTTGAGCTTGCCTTCCTACTGTTTTTTTTTTGCTCAACATACACCTCCAAACACCCGGGCAACGCCGGGCTAAAATGCTAGTATCTATCTATCTATCTATCTATCTCTCTGTCTGTCTGTCTGTCTGTCTCTCTCTCTCTCTATATATATATATATATATACATATATATATATATATATATATATATATATATATATATATATATATATGAAAAAACTAATTACATCCGCATGGTCCTTCCGTGACTTTATGTCTCCAACTTGCATTTTACCTAAAAGTTTAAATGTGATAATATTGCATTTTGTATCAAAATGTGTCTATTTTTTTATATTCCGGTTCATGCCTTTATCCACCTTTAGTGTCATTAGTATTCTTCAATATGTGGGTGGTAAAATTGTCATCGGTAAACTGTTTCGTGGAAATCTTGTGGAGGCGCCGACTTTCTTCCACTTCAGAAAAATCGATTCAATCGTTCTGACAAGGGTAATTAATATCTTGGCAAAAGTCCTATTGTTTCTCAAACTTTAGTTATGCTTCTTAATCACGTTATTTCTTTTGTCGGGTTGAGAGTTTATTTACTTTAAAAATGACAGACCCAGTCAAAAATGATGACAACGATATTTATTTGTAGCTAGAGAATTCCAAACTTTTTTACGTAGGTTTGGAAAGGTATAGGAAATAATTCGCTTTAATATTTTTAACAATTATCTTTGTCAATGTTGAGAATCTAGAATGTTTCCCCAGCCGAATTATAGTTTTTTTTTTTAAACTTTCTGGCTATTTTAATGTTGTTTAGTTTAAATGTAAGTGTTATTATGCGTGCACACTTTTATAATATTACTGTTTTGTTGAAAACACTGTAAAGCTTGTTCAAATCATCAGTTTTGGGATATACAACTATAAAAATTAGATGTATGAAAATGTGCTACGATCCTACGGAGTATTACTCATGTTAAAGCATTTGCACGCATTTAGGACACTTGTAACGTTGTGTATATTTTACAATCAACTATCGGGGGTACCCGGCGTAGCCCGAGTGTTTAGAGGTGTGTGTTTGGAGGAAAAAAGTGGTGGCAGGCAGGCTCGAACCCACGATGCGAGGGCAGAAAAGAAAGTGAAAGAAAAGCTGCCATCTTACCTCTACGTTACGACGCGATAGGTATGAAAAGCGTTCAAATTTTGCGATGACAAGCAAAAAGTTGAATTGCAGAAATGAATACTTAAATGAATAAGAAATGAACGTCTGATTGGAGGCCAGTTAATCTTAAAGCTTTCTGCCCCGCACTTGTTTCTGACGATGTTGGGAAAACCGGCTCCCCCCAAAAAGAAGAACTCTGGTAGTGTTCAAATGAATAGCAATTGTCTGATATGAAGGGTTTCCCTTACATTGATCAAAGCTAATTGCCTTCTAAACGTCCCGGCCGGGAAGGTCAAGCAATCAACTTTGCTCCGATTAGTGTATGTTTAGTTATGCGAGAAAGACAAACAAACACTCGAAACCAGGGATTTTTTTTTAAAAGCTCAATTGAAATAAATATAGAGACGACGTCCGTTCGCAAATCGGAGAAATTACAATCTAGGGAGCATAAGGAAAGTTTTCCAAAATAGTAACCTCGTCGAGAACTCACGCGAAAAAAAGCCTTTCGTGGACATACGAAAACGTGCGCGGCCGTTTTGCTTTTTATATATATAGTAGACTAGCGGGTTTACCCGGCGTTGCCCGGGTGTTTGGAGGTGTGTGTGCTGTTAAATAAAAAAGAAACCGGGGGGTACGATCGAACCCGAAGCCCTGAGGCGAAGTTTGAAAATAAAATCGGCCAGCCAGAATGAGTTACTGAAAGATGTTTGAATTTATTTAAGTAAGAACCAAATTGACAGGTGCACGCACGGAAGACGTAAAGCGTGACGACGACGACAACGACAACGACGACGGAAGCTATTAAAAAAATGAGGTCAATGACCAGGTTTGTTTGTTATAAGCGAAGTAAAAAAAGAAAACATAAAAACGAACGTTAAAACTTAAGCTGCGGGGTGGGTGGGTAATAAAAACATCGAAAAAAACACAAAAAAAACTAACGTAAGGCAAACGAACGATGTTAAATCTAAAAATCGAAAAAACAAAAAAGAAAACAGAAAAACGAACACCTGATAAACGCCTTAAATAAGCCTGTTTTGATATTAAAATTTAAAAAAATCGGTGGGTACCCGGGTGTTTTTGGGTGTATGGTCGGGGTGAATAAGTGAAGTTAAAAAAAACAGAAAAACGAACGTTACGTGAAAAATGGCTTGAATAACACTGGTTCAATATTTAAATTAAAAAAATAGAAAAAAGAGAAGACATCTCACACCACGATTCGAACCCAAAACGTTTAGATAACGAACCAACGCGCTAACCAACTGAGCTAATGCGACGTACATGAAATTCAGTCAGTTTTCCAACTATTTAAAGTAAATCAGGTCATGACGTCATCTGACGCATGCGTAGAATCGGTCATCGTCACAAGAGGACCGTTTTTGTTGACCCCCCCTGTCGGAAATTGTCGATTTCGGGGTGAAAAAATGAAAGTTTTTGGCCAATTTTCGATATTTTTCGAGCGAAGAATGGAGCTTTAATATGATACCGAGTTTGTGAATTTTTGTCGTGTCTGTCGAAATTTTTAGCGGACACACAAACATACACACATAGATACAAACAAACATACATACATACATACACACAATTTCGCTTTTATATATATAGATGGTCTCCTATGATATTAAATTGTATAATAGATTTGCTTACTAGTTGATCGTCGCGCAACATATGCTTCTTGAACTGTCTTACTATTCAGCGGTATTCTCTGTCTGGTAAAATGTGCACATACACGCATGACACACACACACCAACACACACACACACACACACACACACACACACACACACACACACACACACACACACACACATATATATATATATATATATATATATAGAGAGAGAGAGAGAGAGAGAGATAGATAGATAGATAGATAGATAGATAGATATTATGTTGTAAATCGCTTAAATACCTTTAAACATACAGGTTGGGAAAGCAAAATTTAGTGAACTTTACGTTGTCTTTTTCAGTAGGAATTGCGCCGCTTGTCTTAAAAACTTACATATGTTGATGCCATAACTATATTTACCATTATTATCCGTATCATTTAAGAAATGTTTACCCGTATGAACAACCAGGAGGCCAAATGTCAAACAGAGTGTGATTTGCTGAATGCACACGTCTCACCGAAGGAGATATCAGGAATAGTGGGAGTGTCCGAAAAAACAGTTTACAATGTAAAGAAGAAAATGACTATGAGCAAAATTATTACTAGAAAGACTGGCCGTGGAGGAAGCAAGAAAAAACGTACCAAAACATCTATTAGAACTCTCGAATCTTACATTCAAAAACGATCCAACGAAATCCATTCGAAAAATGGCAAGTTAACTTAAGGTGGGCAGCAAGAGCGTTAGAAATGCAGTAAAATATGATTTGAACTTAAGATCAAATACAAGAACGCCGAAACAATTGTTGACAAATGCTCTAAAAGAAAGAAAAAAGACTTTAAAAGGGCAAGAAAATTACTACATGGCTAAAGAAAAATCCTTCCATTGTAATGATCTTTTCTGATGAAAAGATCTTCACTGTCGATACTGTTCTGAACCGTAGAAATGACAGATACATCGCAGCATCAACAGCTTAAGTTAAAGGGACATTCAGGAAAGAACATCTTGCTCCGTTTAGGGCTTTTGGTGTTGTAACTTCTGATGGCAAGAAGATGCTCATAAAATTCTACAAAACTGATGAAAAAAATCAATGTCGAAACTTAATATAAAACTTTGAGATATCAGCTATTGCCATGTCTCAAAACAAACTATCCAAATGGAAATTATGTATGGAAACAGGATGGTGCTCCGGTTCACACAGCTAGAAAAATACAAGATTTCTGCAAATCAAATTTCAGTAATTTTTGGGAGTCAGGTTTATGGACACTTTCTAGCCCAGACCTAAACCCTCTGGATTATTCTATTTGGAGCGTTTTGAAACATGTTACCAGTAGAGTATTGCACAGCAATGTCGACTAACTCCAATCTATTTTTACACATGAATGGAATAAGTTGTCTCCCAAGTATTTGCAAGTTTCAGGAGACATGTGACAGCAGGCAGAAGTTTTTGAGAAAACAGGGAGCCACATTTTCTTCTTATGGATTTTTGGAGGCAAATAAATTGTCGTAACTATCTAAAAACGTAATTAGCCATACGTTGTTGTTGTTTAAGTCTTGTCATAAACTATTGTAAATTTTGGTCCCCCACCATATATATATATATATATATATATATATATATGTATATATATATATTATATATATAAATGTCCGCCATAACAACGTTGACACACCGGTTCCTGTCAGATCAACAAAGTTTAGTAACGTTGAGCCTGGTTATTACTAAAATGGGTGAGCAATTTGTGAATTCAAGGCACTTTAAGTAGGAGGACGTCGACACCTTCTTCCAAGAACTGCAAAAACCTAACGTCGTCATCTCCTTTACAAGGATATATATGCGACTGGGACCGTTTGTGAATTTCATTTTTCCATGAAAATTCCTCCATTGGAAGAAGCCATTTAACCCCGAATAGGATTATTGCCGACCGCTACATATATATGAATGTCTTTCGTTGAACCATTATTTTGTCAGTAAGTCAATTTATCTCCTGCATCGCTGAATGGTTTTACTTTCACGAACAAACACTAGTGCCCATGTTCTTAAAGGCTCTTCAGTTGTTTAATATAAAAAGCTGTTTTTGGAATTTAAATACAAAACAATATATTAAATCATGGTTCCCCAGTAGTGTTGATAAAATACTCTCCCCTAAAAACATATGAACAAAAATATTTTTATACTGAATCTGTTTTTATTCAGATTAATTATGTTAACCAATTCATGTCATTCAAAAAATAATTTCTTACCTTTGTCATCCCTCCCTTTCTCCACATGTCAGTGTACCTATATACACATTACTGTTTTTATATAATGTTTAAATTTAATCCGTTCTACTACAAATCACCGGTTTTATTATTATTAGGTTTATTTTTATATGTGCACAAACTTATATAAATATATGCATTTGTTTTTACATTATCCAATATGTATTGTTCAGATATATACATTTTTTGATATACTATACATTATCCATGTGATTCTGTATATTTTCCATTATCTACTTTGATTAATTTGATATAATTTAAAAGCATCAGGATACCAACTGAATGCTTTATTTAAGATTTTTTTGTGCCACCTTGTTTAATCATTCCTATTATTAAAACTAGATACGGGTGGGGGGAGAGTATAAAATCTAGCAAATGTAAGGCAGTATACCACGATCAGCCGGTCACTGAGGTGTGACCGACAGGCGTGTTATAGTAAATGTCTTAAAGCGGTCTCATGAAGACATGAAGATGGGCCAGTCATTAGGGTTTGTGTAGTAAGAAGAAAATCATACCTGAGATGTTGGTTTTGGGTGTGGCTCCTTTCTTTTCTCAAGATGATCTCTTCACCCTGGTGGCATTCTGGTGGGAATCTTCATCTCTTTGTCCTCAGGGCCGCCTTTCGACTACAGACATTTATGAAGGCATTCATGGCAGACACAAGAAAAATGACACGCGACACAATTGTAATATACAAAGGTATAACTAACTATTTTATTTTACATTAGAGATACAATATATATTACAAAAAAAACAATTTGCAATTAATTTTTACAATAGGCTTTTCAAAGCTAACTAACCTACCCTAACTAGTGTTGAGGGAGGGGGTGGCCCCCCTCATTTACGGAGAGACAGTCTATGCGTCCTCACATCATGGTGGTCGTGCAGGAAAGAGACAGAAAGATAGCAAGGGGATTATGGGAAGGGGTTTCTTTGTATCTCTACGCTCATGGACAATTTACCACCCGTCCATGCTGCAGAGTGTGTTAGAAACAGTGGCACAATGAAATAGTGCCACATCCCTCCCTATGCTATCCGAAATTTATGAGCATTCATAAATTTCAGAAGTCCATAATTTTCCGTGAATGGTGCGTCAACCGGCCGTCAGCAATCAATGTCTCCATGCTCTACGTTCCATCAGGAACTCAGTGAAGCAAGTTATCTTTTCCACCAGGCTCCTGGTAGGCTGGTATACTGCTTCAAATACCAGAGAGGGTAATCATCCTCGCCCTCCATCGAGGCAATGGCATCACGATTTCAGTTACTGGATTTACACTTTGTTAAGCAACCAGTATAATATTTTTTTAACAAAGCCGGATTTTACGTGAGTTCATCACGCCGACCTATACGTAGTTGACTACGCCGGATTCTACGTGAGTTTATCACGCTTACCTATACGTATTTCACTAAGCCGGATTCTACGTGAGTTTATCACGCCGACCTATACGTATTTCACTAAGCCGGATTCTACGTGAGTTTATCACGCCGACCTATACGTATTTCACTAAGCCGGATTCTACGTGAGTTTATCACGCCGACCTATACGTATTTGACTAAGCCGGATTCTACGTGAGTTTATCACGCCGACCTATACGTATTTCACTAAGCCGGATTCTACGTGAGTTTATCACGCCGACCTATACGTATTTCACTAAGCCGGATTCTACGTGAGTTTATCACGCCGACCTATACGTATTTCACTAAGCCGGATTCTACGTGAGTTTATCACGCCGACCTATACGTATTTCACTAAGCCGGATTTTATGTGAGTCTATCACGCCGACCTATACGTTTTTTTAATTTAGTCTGCATAACATTATTTCCGTAACTGGATTTACGCTCCCTTCAGCAACCAGTATAATGTATTTTAACCAAGTCGGAGTTACGTGACCTCATCACGCCGACCTATATGTATTCCAAGTTATTACTTCAGTTACTGGACTTACGCTCTCTTCAGCAACCAGTATAATGTATTTTAGATAAGTCGGGGTTACGTGACCTCATCACGCCGACCTATATGGATTTTAGTAAAACCTCGGTCTTCAGAGGATCTAATCCAATTAATTCTGTTAGAGCAAGGAGTCTGCCGCCGAGCGACCAATAAAAACTATCCACCACGGAATATTTATTAATTATATAAAGAATTAATTAAGAAGGGCACTCAGCCTTCATGAGTTAGAATACTCAATTAGGGGGAAAAAAATTTCCAAAAATAAACAATTCAGAAACCTGGTATACATTAAATCAATGAAATAGGGTGTTAACAATTTTTTTTTTTCCTTAAAAAGAAAACATTTTTAAAAAATCATTTCAGAGCACCTCGGTCACAATTAGAATTTGTTTACACAATGCAAACGCATTTCAGTCATTACATTCATAATTAACTTTTTCCCAAATTTCAGGGTACATTTAAAAAGTATATGTATTTTTTCAAAACTTGATTTACAAAAGATCATTAAAATTTAATTCCAAAATTTAAAAATTATTTCAAGTATTTTGGTTCATCGTTAAAATCAATTTATGTTAGTTAACTTCTTTCCAAAGTAAGTCATTTATTATTATAAAAACCAATCTTCTCAAAAGGTCATAAACTTCGAATAGACCCATTTTTCGTAATACAATTCAAAAATTATTCCAAACATTTGGTTCATTATTAAAATTAATCTTCCGAAAAGATCATAGAAAATTCATTTTGAATCAATTCACCCTTCACAATGAGATTCAGAAACATCCCAAATTTTTCATTTCGTAATTATTATTTTTAAAATTCAGTGTACATTTACAGTTATTTAATTGATTCTTAAAAATCATTTCTTCTTTTAGACCATTATCCAGGTCATTTCGAATTCAGAAACTTTTCATGTTAATTAACTTTATTTTCCAAGTAATTATTTTATCATTTAAAAGCAATTCTTTTCCTAAACTCACTCACAAGGATTATTTCGAACTAATAAACTCCCGCCACACCTGGGAGTCACATTAGTTAACGACCAGTTCTGTATAGTTAACAGCTCGAAAAAATTAAAGTTTCAATTAAAGAGAGATCTTTCTAGACTGAGGAAATCTTTTTTTTTTCTTAATAATTAATTCAATTTTACGTATATACTCCTCAGTCAATATTTCAGGGACCCCTATCATACGGTCCAATTTCAAATAAACCTTCAATTAAAGAATTTGCTCGAATAAT
The DNA here is from genome assembly GCF_053919585.1 of Euprymna scolopes. Classification (NCBI taxonomy): domain Eukaryota; kingdom Metazoa; phylum Mollusca; class Cephalopoda; order Sepiida; family Sepiolidae; genus Euprymna; species Euprymna scolopes. The sequence goes on from NC_136496.1 coordinate 61,515,874, forward strand.
TCTTCCTTAAAATCATCTAGAGTTCAGGAAAATCTCTTTCGTTAGTCAAACAATATTTCCTTAGAAATTATTAAAAATTCAGAGAATATTCGAAATGTAATAGCGTAATTTTTCTTTAAGAAAAACTATGAACATCTCAGAGAACTCTTAAAAAATTAACGTAATCATGTAACAGTTGGCTTTTCCAAACACTCGAAGACTTCAAAAAAGTACTTCAAGTTCTGTTTGAATAATTGTCTCTCTTTTTATTTTTAATAAAAAACAATTGAAGACATCATTTAATGTAATTTAACGAAGCATAAATATTTTCTTCTTTAAACTTGGTAGAAAAATTAAAAAAAAACACCAAGTTAATTCGTTATTATATGCCCTCCTGCAATCAGCCATGGGGGTCTAGCTATACACTCATTAAAACGCAAGAGTAGAGAGAGAGAGAATGAGGGGGAAAGAGAAGGGGATAGAGACAGAGCGATGCCATTACACACCCTACCACCCCCATAACACTATTACGTAATCTCACAAAAAAAACTCTTCGATTTTAAAAGTCACTCTCTCGTCCCCAAAAAAAGCTTGCAGAGGGTGAAAGAATGGTAGACAACACGAGAGGTGGTGAAAGAGAGGAAGAGAAACAGAGGCAGGTCGCATTGTTCCACCACCCATCCCTTAACAACCTCACAAACACCATGACGAGGTCATCTTAGCTTATCTTTCCCATGTGCGGCCATTGTTTTAAAAAATGAGTGACAGGTAGACATTAAACATTTCTACGAGTTTAAAAAAAAATAAAATAGAAAAAATCTTGTTTTTATCAATTTTGTAAGGCGCTCACACAAAGAAAACTTCGTATTATGTAATCTAAATTTTTAGCGATAATATTTTTTTCTTTCCCTTCTTTTCTTTTTTTAACAGACAAAAAAAATAAATAAAAAACATTATCAAATCAAAAAGTCCCCTTATGTTTCAGCGTAAATTGGTACCTAACCTGAAAAATAAACACATCAACTGTTCATGGAATAAAATGTAATGTAAAAGTTCTATTTTTTCAAATCTGAATCTAACACTTGCAAAGTCAAAAGAATTTTTTTAAAAAGTCCTATATTTTTATAAACCTGAAATAAAGATCAGATAAAAAATGTTAGGTATCCTTTATTTTCTTTCCTTTTTATTTTCTTTTTTAAATTTATTTTTCGAGCTTCGTGTTTGAAGGATTTTTTTCTTTTTCTTTCATGTAATAACAAGATGCATAGATATACACACATATAGATATATATCTTGAGAGAGACAGAAAGAGAGAAAGCGTGAGAGAGAAAGAGATATTGCATATTCTAGAGACACTTTTTTCTCATCTCTGTTTTTTTTTTTTGTGTGGGACACATTTCTTACTTTTTTGTTCGAAGGGTTACTTTCAATACTCTTTTTTTTTTTTTAAATCGATCTTTTGTAAACTGTTTTGTTTGTTTTTTTGTAGGTGCAAGACAATTTTTTGTTCAGGTTCTGAATTTTCCTTTTTGAGTGCGTTTTTTTTTTTTTTTTTTTTGTGTGCGCGTGTGTACTGGTCTGCCATTTTTTTTTAAATTTTGCCAGAAATAGTTTTTTTTCGTTTTTAAAGACCGTGGACCATTTTTTTTTATTCGATTCGTCTAGTGGTCGTTATTTTTGGTTGTGCCGTGGGTTTAAGAGTCGAAATTATTTCCATGCTGGGAAACAATATGTCTTGGTCATAGTGCATCATTTATACTGCGACACAGATGCGACGAGATCCGTCTGGTAATTAACCAGGGTCAATCCTGCGTCTTAAGGCAACCATTTATACCAGGGTCAATCCTGGTCACGGCACCATTTATACCACGATCAGCCGGTCACTGAGGTGTGACCGACAGGCGTGTTATAGTAAATGTCTTAAAGCGGTCTCATGAAGACATGAAGATGGGCCAGTCATTAGGGTTTGTGTAGTAAGAAGAAAATCATACCTGAGATGTTGGTTTTGGGTGTGGCTCCTTTCTTTTCTCAAGATGATCTCTTCACCCTGGTGGCATTCTGGTGGGAATCTTCATCTCTTTGTCCTCAGGGCCGCCTTTCGACTACAGACATTTATGAAGGCATTCATGGCAGACACAAGAAAAATGACACGCGACACAATTGTAATATACAAAGGTATAACTAACTATTTTATTTTACATTAGAGATACAATATATATTACAAAAAAAACAATTTGCAATTAATTTTTACAATAGGCTTTTCAAAGCTAACTAACCTACCCTAACTAGTGTTGAGGGAGGGGGTGGCCCCCCTCATTTACGGAGAGACAGTCTATGCGTCCTCACATCATGGTGGTCGTGCAGGAAAGAGACAGAAAGATAGCAAGGGGATTATGGGAAGGGGTTTCTTTGTATCTCTACGCTCATGGACAATTTACCACCCGTCCATGCTGCAGAGTGTGTTAGAAACAGTGGCACAATGAAATAGTGCCACAGCAGTGCAAGCTGTTCTTAAAAACTCGGATATAATGCTACCGTAAAACACACATATATATATATATATATATATATATATATATATATATATATATATATACATACATATTTTTATATGGCATACGAACTGTACGAAAGAGAAAAGAGCTACATAAATATATATATACACATACACACACATATATATATACATACACACACGTATATATACACACACATATATATATATATATATACACACATATATATATATATATATATATATATATATATATATACATAGTCATCTATATACAGTACTTTTTCGCTGTTTCTCAGATTATCAGAGCGGCTAAACAAGCAACTACCTCAAGCCAGGATCGAGACCTGAACTTTGCGCTATACGGCTGCTGCAATGCGGGCAGTGAATTAACAATGTTTTGACATTGTCCAGAGTACCTGAGCTCAATTTGTTTACACAAAGATCATTGCTCCATACGCTAATGGTAATTTGTATATGAACTCTCTTACAAATTGAACATGGAAGAATGATGCATCTGTCCGAAATAGTATAGTAAACGGAATTGCACATTAAAACGGAGTAATTGTAGAGATTCAGCCTCAAATACATAAATGCCAAATCTCCATTATGAGTTGTATGGGTTGTAGTCTAGTTTTACCTCTTTTTCTATACACACGGCAAAGTATGTATCTTCGCACTACATTTAATGCAGTCTTGATCAATATTTAACTCCTTCAGTATTATTTTTACTATTAGTATTATTAATAGTATGATTAGTTCTAGTAGTACTAGATTTAGAATTTATCTCCAGTATGATAGATATCGTATGACGACGGTCCTTCTAGATTGATTCCGTCAAACAGTCTCGAAACATATAAATGTTTACTATTTTATTACTAGCAGCAGAAGTTGTTGTATAATTAGCAAATGAATTACTAGTAGCGCTAGCATTATATACGATGTGTACACCTTCTAACATATGCGACATCTTTAGGCTGTTTTATAGCAAATTTAATGCAATTATGCTGGTAGGGTTTGCTGAAAAGTGACACACGTAAAAACAATGCAAAAGATCAATTATAATGCAAATAAAATTAAAAAAAACCTAAAGAATCCTTCAATAAATACAAAATATGAGAAATAATTTGTAGAGTTGAAAATATGAAATACTTATATATTTTTTTATTTTTTAAATTTTAGTCTGTGACATTCAATGGTGCAATGCCATTTAGATTGAGGTTAGTGCCATTCACAAAACACTGTCGGTCAACTGGTCTCAAGTTTTATAAAGCGTTTTATTTTAATTCCAAAAGCGAAACCTTAGAATAATAGAATTAGAATCTAATATTCGATACAGGATGTCTTTTAATGTCGCAGATTCCTGTCCACAGCAACTAATATTTCGAGTTGTCATTTTGAGTGCCGCATAGATCCTCGCGTCAAAAGGTCACGGAGATAATTCCGTCTGTCAATTTCGTTAAGAGCTAAACACGTATAGAATTGCAAGGAAAAAAGTGTCCAAACCCAATCTAATGTCAGAGTAAATGATTATATAAATGGAAAATTGAGCAAATGTTTAGACAAAAGGTCCAACTGACGTCATCAAATGGGTTGCTCTGAGAAAGAACGCCACAAATAAAGGAATAGCTAACAGAATGACACCATCACTATATATTTTTTATCCATTAAACTATATGTCTGTTTGCTTATATCTACATATATTTCTTTATCTCCATCAGTTGTTTTATACTTATATATGAATGAATGTAAATAATTAGTTTTTGATCAATCCATCCACTCTCTCGTTACACGCACACACACACACACACACACGCAGGCACACCAACACACACATGCACATACACACATTTTTATATTTTCTTGAAAAAGATTTTTGCTTCAACAGAAAAATGTTCAACAAAATGTTTAACTGGAAAATTATTTTATGGAAAACTATTAATATTAAACTATAAAAAAAAGATACTAGAATTAAAAATAAACTATTTTATTTACACTCAATCAGACGTGCCTTATGCATTAATAAGCAGAATCCCGTAAGCGAGTTCCAAATTTAGTAATTCTTGGGAAAAAAACTATTGGAGTAAAAGGTTTTCTTACACCTATCGATCTCTACTGTGAAGGGGTGGGATTTAGCTGCTTATCGGGGTGTTGACATTGAGAGAGTACAAGTGCTTGTAATTCGTCAGAGCATTCACCATTAAAGTACTTGTAGAACAGGCAGAGGGATGCAACATTTCCTTGATGGGACAGAGGCTGAAGCCTAGATGACAATTCAGGACCTATCAGGTTGGCGATTCTCGTTTGAACCCTGTAAAGAAGTGAGAGACAAGTAGCATATGCACCAGTCCAAAGGTGACAACAGTATTCCATACATGGGCGAATGGTAGCCTAATAGACATACAGGATACTTTCAGGCGTAAGTAGTTTTCTAGCGCAGCAGAGAGAACTCACCTTCTTCGCAGCAGCTTGGCAATGCTCTCAATGTATGTATTCCAGTTCATGTTCCGTGTACAGATTGGAGGACCTCCTCTAGTGTTTCTCCTGTTTCCTTAGATATGTATTCATTTGTTTTCCCCTCGTGCCTGCTATAGAGTGTGGTGTCATCAGCAAATGTACTCATCTC
>NC_136496.1:61525993-61700993 GCF_053919585.1 Euprymna scolopes
ATAAATGTAAAGAAGTTAAAAATTCTTGAAATTGAAACTATTTATATAAAAACGAAAGAAACCTACGCTTAATGAGGTCTGCATTCCGAAACAGTACCAACACACCTAAATGCCTTGGATAACTTGCCTCCTCTCACAGCCAACGCGCCCTACCAACGACCCTAGAACTGTAATGATCTCCTTTTCCCATGATACTAACGCTCCCACCGCTGCCAGCAGACTCACTGACCCTCACTCGCACATTCTTTTGCAACCCAGCTACTATTTAAACAACTCTATCCATAATTCCCACCGGAACTCTCACATATATTCCTGAAAATGAGATGATTACACGAAAAGTTTTAAAAAGTACTACGTACATTTCGAGAAGAAAAAATGCTTAGAACATACATACATGTGAATATAGAAAACAGATAATACGAAAAATTGAAAAAAACTGAAAAAGGTATGACAAAATAGAAGTTATCTGTATATATTAGCACGTCGCCCGACGTTAGTCGGTTGTAAATACGCAGGAATATTATCTTTTTTACACAAGTTTCTTTTTTTCATTTATTATTAAATTTCAAAAGTTGTAAAATATATCCATTGGGCACTATTCGCTAGAATCAAAACCAGAACGTAAAGCGCTTTAGCCTTAGTCATTATTTATCTCTACAGCCTCATTACTCTGAGGGATACCAAACAATGAACACGAAATGTTAACAAAAAAGCAACTTTTAGGTATGAAAGTTTATTTTGCGCATGTGCAAATATAACAGCTAGAATAATGTATTATTCAACTTACACTGTCGAAGTCATTTTAAAAAGTCCGACTTAGCAGCTTTTTCTCCGGCTGATAATCGAATCGACAGTGTGCTACAGATTCAAATATCCTATATATTAAATTTCAACTATATAAGCAATACATTCATATTCGAGTTTTGTACAGACCTTTCGTACACACACCGAAAAGGTCTCTTATAAATCTATTATATAAAAGGATTTTGTCTGTGTGTCTCTTTCTCTTTGTGTGTGTGAGTTCGTTCTCTATAGATTCTAAAACGACTGGGTTGGTTTTCATGAAATATCACACATAATTCATGTATCTGGCAGTGTTCTTAGACGGGGTATGTATAAGAATGTCTTCGATAAGTAACGGAAAAAATCCGATGGAAGGAAGAACAAGTGATTTTGTCCAAAGTTGAAAACTCATACAGTCTCATGTTACAAGCGCATCTGAGAATTTTTATTACCACACGAGCAGAAAGGCTTCAACATATAAAATCGGCAGTAGGTTCTTTGATATAACAAAGGCGCGATCGAAATGAAAGTTTTATTTAATTAAACCATGATACTTGATATATTTATTTTACATTTAAATTCAAGCCGTTATTACTGCAGAAGCAGAAAATGTTAAGTATACAAAATTAATAGTAGGTTCTATGACAGAAGCACGTTCGAAATGAATCTTTCGGTTCAGAGTTCAATTGAGCCACGATACTTGACTGTTGTATGAAAAACTTTGATTCAAAGGGAGTATATATAAAATACTTCTATGAAATCAACAGATTCTCTATAGTGCATTGTAGACTACAATATATTATTGACAAAGTCACTGCGAGAAGGAAAGTGAAGCTTCTCGATTAATCCCCATATGGTAAGAGCAAGCAAACAGAAGTGTTTTCTATCTTTTCCTTTTTTCTTTTTTTTCTTTTATTTTCTGTCCCGCTTTTTAACTTTTAAATTTTAGCTTGAAGGTTGACCTATTCTTGAATCGTGTCAAATCCTGTCAAGACATTTCATATTCAAGATTAATAAGTTAGACGCTCCCTTTCTTTTCTTTTCTTTTTCTTTCTTTTTCTTTCTCCCACTCACTTCTTTATTTTTAGAGGATAGAATTTAAATTTTGAGATTTTAAACCTTTTATAATATTTGCAAATATGTTCCTCCGAGGAGATGGAAAACTCATGGGTTAAGGAAATATATTTTACTATACTGTATTCTTTGTCTTGCATACAATAAAATTTCTATATTTGAAATTTTACTTTTTCAAATCACAAATTTTTAATTCCTTAATTGTGATATATATATATATATATATATATATATATATATATATATATATGATTCATTGTTTTCACACTGTCGTTGTATTCAAATAAACTTCCTGAGTTGTGTGAGTTTCCTCCTTTGCACGCAAATGCCTGTGTTAGGCATATGTATGGCCGTTTCTTTTGAATAGTGCGCTTTCATTATTTCATATATTTTCATATTTTCTTGGTATCTATATGTTATCTATATATTATGAAAATTATGTATGCACCATAATCATTCTATTATTTATTTATTTATTTAAATGTAGTTGCAGTGTTCACTATGTTGGGCGAACATCGCAAAGATTGGATTTCCGTTTGAAACAACGTGTACCATCAAAGATTCGTTATGTAAATTTTTACCCTCGGATTGTCTGAGTAATACGTATGGTTCTGCGATTTGCGACCATCTTATAAATAACCATTCGTGTGCCACGAATTTCAGTGCTGACATGTTTACGATCTGGAGAAAGTCGCACTCGCACTTTCATTTAAAAATTCTAGCGACTATTTTATTAAGTCTTTGAAGCCTTCTCTTTGGAAATAGAAAGAAAATATTTTAGGGCTTAATTTAGTATCTATATAATCCCCCCATTTATTTTTCGCTTTTTCTCCTCCCCCGCCATATTCATGACTTTTTTAAAAATCTTATTTTCCTCGATTTAGCTCTGTTGAGCGAGGAACGAAACCTGGTTAGCTAACCTTTATTTTAAGTTTTTACTTTTAAATCATCATGTTCATTGCTCTGTATTTAGTCATCATTAAATTCTGTACCCCCCGGAAAATTTTCCTATATATATATATATATATATATATATATATATATATATATATATATATATATATATATATATATATATATATATATACAAACTGATACTTTTGATTTTCCATGAATTGTAACACTTAGCATCTAATATCGGTTAACATATTTCAGATACTTCAATTTTATGTAATTATTTTATGTGGTTGCTATGGAAAATAATCTGGGCAGAGCGTCATATTTGAACATCTTAATATATAATATTTGCATTGAATCATATATATTTTTATTGTAATCTCTTCACGATGGCATGAAATTGGTACAAACTATTTATTGGGCGAATAATTTTACTCATTCTATGACTGATATCTTCTTGTATGCACAACGAGACAATGAATGATAAAATTAGTCTTATCTTATTGTGTTTATTATTGTTTCAATGTCATATTCATTTATTACTATATTTTTTCTATACACTTATATAGACAGAAAGTTCCAATAAGCATCCCCATGTACCCACTATAAAGTCTGGTGAGGATGTGAAATTAAAAGTAATATTAATACCGGTATGTTTGTTAAGAGCGGGTTTCTTGTGTAGATGCGTGGACGTCTGCTGATTCTTAACTCTATAACACTTGGGGTAATATATAAACCTTCTTTAAGAAGAAAACAAGAGGAAATAATAAACCATGGACGATGACTAAGAAATTGTTATTTCTAGCATGTGCGCTCAGGTGAAACGACAAGCCAATCATCCAATTCAATTGGCGATAAATCAAATACGATGGCAAGTGACTATGAAATAAAGGAGAGAATTCATTATGTTTCATGCATGTAGTGTTTTATCTATTAGAAACATTTCTTATATTTGAAATGAGCTGCACAACTCTATTTCAATCAATAATTTTTCTTTTACTCTCGTGCATACACTTATTATCTCTATCTCCCTCTGTAACAGGGACTCATTTTATTAAATTAAAAAAAATGTAATGCTCCATATATATATATATCTTAACTGAAAATGTAATGCTCCATATATATATATATCTTAACTGAAAAATATAAATGGAAAGCTAACCCAAATAAGAGATCATCAAATTTGTTTACCGCAAGAATATTTAAAAAAATAAAAAAAGCTATTTAAACAGAGATTATTAACTGTATATTACGTAAAAATGCATGATAAAAACAAAACAATTTAGTCATAAAAATATTCTATAGTTTTTGCTATTTATCTATTTATTTTATAAAGATGTTGGAACGGAAAAGATTAAATAAAAGAAGTCATGTATTTATTTTAGAAAAGTTAGTCTATGAATATACATTTTATTACGTCCTAACACATGTGTGTAAGTAAGGTTTAACTTAAAACTTTAAACGCCCCTTTACTATGCTTATAATCGAAATATAATAATGAAAAATAAATAAACAACATGAAAAAGGAAATGAGATTATAAGAATCTTTATCGAAATCTTTTGTTATTCAGGTAGAGGAATGCCATCCATCGAAAAATAAAATCCGAAGTATAACTTGGCATTCTTGAACATTGTCTAATTCAATTTTACCATAACTACCATTAAAACATCTTCCATTTTCTCTTTACTTGTATTCCAAATATATACTATGCGTGTTTCACACTTCTAAATATTAACCTTCTTTTTGTCTTTTATCTTTTTAAAATTATGATTTTGAATGTTGATTCGTATTTAAATCATTATCATTTATTTCATTCATCCTAATTAACTTAATGTTTGTCACTAATTAAGTTTTTCTGGGTATCCTCATTTAATTATTTACATTTTTTGTCATTTTTATGCACAATTCGTCTTTTTGCTGACTTTTTTCATTTTAAGTTATTTCATTTGTTTCTTTTTAATTCTTTCTATATTTGGTCATACTCTCTTTCCCTTTTTTCTCTCTACCCCCCCAAGGAAAGTTCAGTATTAGATTGAGTTTTGTTTGTGTGGTTGCGTCTAGCTTAGCTTTCGCATCATCCGCCAAACCTAATCAAATTTTCGAACATAATTAAAAAGTGTTTTAGTATATTTAATCCGATGGTCAAGGAAAAATTGTAATTTACACTTTAAGCGATAACTTCGGATTTCATTGTATAGGGTCCTGGATATGACCTTAAACTATATCCAGTGGTGAAGCCCCAGCTTGCGGTCATTGGGGAGTGTGAAGCCACCCTTTGATTGCCATTGCTCTCAGATCCACCCTGATCTGGAGTGGTAGTACCTGTTAGGGTCCCAACCAGCCTTTGAGACTTTACACGACCGGTCGCCACAGTCGGTTGAAAATTTCCTGGGGAGACTAATAGTCGTAAATCATTCGTCCGCCTGTCGATAAAATTTCTTTAAATAAAGAAACAGGAAAACCCCATTTATTTTACGACTCTTAAATATGCGTTGACTTAGAATGACCTTTGTCTCATCATTTGTGAATTCTTTCATATCTATCTGTGAGACTGTTGGAATATCGTATTGAAAAAAGAGTGGTCACGCTAAAGATCATCAGGAGGTCAAATTTACACATTCGGTGTGTAGTCAAAATGTCGCCTTCAGTTAGCTCTCTGATTTTGAAATTCATTTGGAAAAAATTCTTGGACGCTAAAACTACATACACTTCATGCTTACAAAAGTGATAACGAACATTTGAAAGAGGAAAAAACGCATCGTTCCGTCAAACACGCACCGAAAATTAAATTATACAACAAGTAAGTAATCATATTCTTCTCAATTATATAAATTCAGATATTTGCATGCTCTTTTTTGCGCAACTTTCAAAAAATCATCGATACCGAATTTTAAAAATAATATTCTAAATTTTAGAATGTTGTTCCGAGGTGAATTATTTGTTTTAATAAAACAAAAGAGACCAATTTCTGTTCTATATAAAAGTTTTATTTTCCATAAATTACAAAGAAAAATTTACCGTTTTAAATTTAAAAATCTATAGCCGATTTTCCAAGAAATCTAGTTCATTTCAGCTAAATGTTTTTTTTTTTTTTTAATATCGGAGATTTCGGGCCACTGAGATCTCGTACCAGGAGATTTCAGTCCACAATCGTGAATTCGTAACTCTATTTTTTCAACACCCACGGTTTAGGCTAGATATTTTAATTTTTGTATGAAATTTTACGACATAATTTGGGTATCGGAAGGATAGTTTGTTGATATTTTTTATTAAGAATAAAGAAGAAAAATATAATTGGATTGTTGTAAAATTATTTACTTTTATTGACTGAAACAAAGACATAATTCGGACGAGTAAAAACTTTCCCTCAAACTCGACCGGCGGTCGAGTGATTTTTTTTCAAATTTTAAAGGCTGGTCCCAACTATGGGTTAAATAGAAACCGACTTGAAAATAACAAATATGTTCTATTAAAATTGTTTTTCAAAATCTTTGGATTCGGCATTAAATAACCCGAAAAGGGTTGATATGCCGTAAAACAAAAAGAACCAACCAACCAACCATTATTGTATAGATTCACTTCTTGGTCCATATTGTAGGCAGTGAAGAGCACCAACTCATTGGATTTTGATCATAACATTTTACCATAAGCTTGAAATTATCGGCCATTATCGAAATGTAAATAGTATTTCAATTTTCTGATTTCAAAATTTGATGTAGGAATACAATGCTTTTGAAAATAATAACCAGCATGAAACATGCAGGATCAGATAAATCATTCTGTAGATGTCAACGTTTCTATTACAGAAATTGCTATAACATAAATTTTGTAAATTATCGTTTCTTATTCCGTTTATTAGTTCACTGCTTCGTTCTTGATATTCATTTTTCAATTAATCTTTCTTTTATTTTCTTTCTATACTTTCTGTTCGCTTTTATGCTAGTTATGTGGATATTTTCAAAATGAATCCGGGGGTGAGCATCCAATTCCAGAGTATAGATTGCATGGGGGCTACTTTTCTGTTATCAATAAGACCCGAAACGGTTATATCAGCCAACATTCAATCTTGATATTGATTAGGAGTTTAACAGCATATAGTAAACTCCCTCAGATATTCTCATGAAAAGTTTTCCTCGTAAGGTTAAAATGCATCTTTGTACGCGCGTTCTATTCTGTTCTTTTTCCTATTTTCTGACACCATCAACTATTTAACCTAACTCATTTGAACTCCTTTTTAATGTGATTGAAAACTTCATCCATTGGCAAAACTCTGATTTGCGTGCATTCGGAATTATAAATAGTTCCAAATTCTCAAATGTGCACACTTACTTGAGAACTTGAATGATTCGAAAATTCGTAGACAACTGAAGAGCGAGGTTGCGAAAAAGAAAATACTTCGTGGATTTTACTAATTATTAAAGAATGACTGATGCATAGCTCTCTGGTAGTGAACGATACGCTTATAAAAATTGATCGCCTTCTGGTCATATACATTCTTGGAAATAAGTAACTTTCTACAACTCTGGTTAACGAGACGATGTTGTTTATGGATTAAAAACATTACTTAGAAACCTATTTTATATAAAATAGACGCATTGTCACACCATAAATAGCCCCTAAAAAGGTTGACACACTTTAAGAATAAAAAAGCAAGCAGCTAACATTGTGCGTATGTTTCATCCGTTTTGCACATATATCTCTTTATCTTTATTTATTTATGTATCTATTTTAACTTATTTTAATGTAAGTTTTAACCCTTCCTCGTTCATTTTATTTCAGTCTCTCTATTTTTTCTGCTTCCTTTAATTTTATGGACGTATGTCCATTCTTTCTCTTATAATTCTATTCTCTCCATCTTTCGCTTCCGTATATTTTGTCATCCTACAAGTGGCAACCAGTCATTATCTATGATTTATAATCTCCAGTGATTGCTTTTTCTGCCTCAGACGGCAAAGAGCTCACTATTCCTAAACATACATTTTTTCGCTCAAATATGCACAATGCTAGCTAAACGTGATCGTCCTTGCAGAACGATGACACGTGTGAATTATGACTGTCAATTTCATGTGAATCATCTCAACGTTTCAAATTTCCCACGTGAATGGACACCTCCTACCCGGAACAAAACAAATTGCAAGGCCACCGCGCAAATCAACATATACTGACACAGTAAGACATACGTTGTAATATATTTACGACGTTATTCTGCCATTATTCGTATTATTTTTCTTGCAATTGCAACACACTGTAAAAGGAAAGCTGCTTTGTGTGGAATATTATGTGCATTTATCATTCAAACACAGGCATTATATTGAGATAATGTTCTGTTTAATTAAACTGTATGTAATCATGGCCAATGTGTTAGTAAATCTGGTAATCTCAGCTTTGATTCTGGTTATAACAACATATGTTTATATTTTTTTCGTCCGTACTATGACTGGTTACATAATATTCAAGAAATAGACGCGGGGAACTCTCTGCTACACAAATGTACTGGTGTCGCGACCCAATAAATATTTTTTTTTAGGTAATCGAAAACATTAGCAAAATTATACAGATAAAAGTTTGTTTATAACAAAATTCTATAAAAAATATATGCAGTTTACTGTATTAATTATTCAAAAATACATTCGAAATTTATTAGGGACACAAACACGCACGTCTGTCTCCTTCTCCATGTCTTTGTCTGTCTGTCTGTTTGTCTGTTTGTCTGTCTACCGTCTGGCTGTCTTTCTCTCTCTCTCTCAACACACACAGACATATATATATACACACATATATACACACACATATACACACACATATATACACACATATACACACATATATACACACACACATATATATATATGTATATATATATTAGTTTTAAACAAAATATCAGGTGTCAGGTCGAGTTGGGAAGCAATCAAATAAAAATAATTTAGAGGGAAGTTAAAAAGCCGTTGATAAAGACGATTTTAGAATAAATTGATAAATAACCGATTAAGAAAAGAAAAATAGGTAAATAAAAACTATTAAAATAATCCCCGAGACGTCATTCGACCGACACATTATCAAGAGAAAAAAACATCAGGAAATATGATTAAAAACTTAAAATATTAGTAAATATCGTTTGAAATTAATTTTTCCAAACGTGGGGTAGGAAAATGGAAATATAAAAAAATGTAACGAATATTAGGCTATTAAAAATAAGAACAGGCATAATATCGACAGAATATACGTAAATATTTCATATATATATATATATATATATATATATATATATATATATATATATATATATATATATGAGCGTAACGCATGTCGTTCTACTGTGCAATACAAACTTTGCTATCTCCTACTACTCCGAAGTATTATTCTCACCATAACAACAAAATGAAAAAAAGAAAGAAAAAAAAAGAAAAAACATCTCTTGGACCGGACTACGTATTAACTTTGATAAACTTTTATAGCGAAATATCAGAAAAAAATTGTAATAATGATTTTATCATTATTTTCGGCACTTTTTCTCATTTTCGACAGTTTTCCAAACTTTTTCATTTGCATATATATATATATATATATATATATATATATATACAAATTCATACAAGTTAGGATTTAAAATATGTTTATTTTAATTGTAATTCATTATTGAGATGAGTATTATTTTTTTATTTATTGCAGACTATTTTCCTCATATTTTCTTAGTTGTTGTTTCACGACGTTTGGGCCAACTATTCCTCTGGCCTTCGTCAGGTGGTAACCGCGATGGGATAGGGACTCCGAATCTTCACCTGACGAAGGCCATAGGAATAATTGGCCGAAACCTCGTGAAACAACAACTAAGAAAGATGAGGATAATAGTCTGCAATAAATAAACATTTAGAAAATATTGTGTATGTATATTAGAGCTCTCCAATTTGTGGGAGAGCTCATTCTGCCTTTGAAGCGAGGGTTTACCCATCGTAACACACACGGCCTCCAAGATATTCAGTAAGTGTTTGGAGAAGTCCTTTTGTACGATACGAAAACAACTGTCTGAATAGACATCTCCACACAATTTATTGTCGAGTATATGCTGTCCAATTTCCGACTAGTTTATACGTATGAGCCCAGATGTGGCCAGTAGACGTCTGGGCGTATTCCTTTAATGCCCGGATGTGCTCGTCGCTATAGTCTTGTTGGACATACACGATTTCCGAATTCATACATGTATATGCTGGGCCAGTCTGAGCCGAAGGTGCTGAAGAGTGCAACCAACATAGTCAGCACCACAGTGATATTTAAGTTCATGAATAACTAAACTTTTGCCCAGTGTGGGTATAACATATTTTTGAAAAGCCGGGAAAGCTCTCCTGGAACCAAATACAACAAGGGGTTGCACCGCATAGTGACAGCAGCACACAGCTGATCTAATCCTGCCAGAGAAAACATTACTGATGGTGCCAATGAAAGAAATTGTTTAAATAAACCGGACACTTAAGTGTCCCCCGCAATGCCATTATCCGATTTCGTAAGTGTTTTATGAATAAACATAGAAATAATATTCTTGGGGAAACATTTCTTAGTAAGTATATAGGCTATTTGGTTTTTAGTTCAGTTTTTAATTTGCTTGCTGTGCACAGTGAATTAAAGAAAAGAAACAAACCATCCAATTAACATGCAGGCATGTGAAAGTCAGTTTCCTGTATATCGTGGTAGAAAAATTGTTCCCTCTCCTTTCTACCAAAACGCCCAAGAATGGCAGAGAGCCATTAGGCTCCTCCTCCATAGTGAATTGTAGTGATAGGTGGAGATTATTTAATTGCAGGAATAATTCACTCATTTCGTGGCGGGACTTGAAAATGACAAAAGTGTCATCAATGTACCACCAATAACGAAAGGGTATAGTAGCCCGAGTGAATAAAAAGGAATCCTGGACACATAGGAAGATATTCACAAGGATTGCCCCCGGAGAACTGCCCATTGCAATCGATATATATATATATATATATATATATTATATATATGTATATTATATATATGCATATTATATCATATATATATAGTATATATATATTATATATATATATATATATATATATATATATATATATATATATAACTAGCTGACCCCGGCCACGCGTTGCTGTGGCTCTGTTTGTTAAAATGGAACACATTCCTCGAGAAAAATTGCATTTTGTATTGTTTATGTACTTTTAATATTTTCTACAATTTTTTTCCTCAAAAAAAGATTCCTCTTTTACCATAAATTGTTAGGGGAAGGTTTTTTTCCGGAATACTTGCACTTTTTTTATAAAGAAAATTGGCAGTAAACGTTTCTTTTTGCAAACGGAATTTTTATTATAAAAAGAAAAGATGAATGCTTATATGAACACTGTAAATAGTTAGATAAAATTAGAGAAATGTTGTGTTTTTTCTAGAGAATGTACAAATTATTTTTGTCAACAGATGTTAAGAAAATAAACAGAAAAATACTCCCATAATTAATTTATTAATTAATTAATTAATTATGCCAAAAAATAAATAAAATGTTGATTTAGTGTTTCAACATTTAAACAACGCTCGGTCGGATCCGGTGATTGCCGGTCGAACCCTAACCATAAATGAAATCAGGGGAGTAAAAATCTGCATGAGTACCATTCTTTTTAATTTCGTCTTGTGTTCAATTTTTGAAGTGGACTATCAGCGATTGCAAACTAACAAATGTAACCAAAATGCGAAAAATGCAACAATAAAATCATTTTAATAAGTGCTCAGCTTCTAATAAAAATCCTAGTGAATCAATCCCTTCTTTTTGTTCGTTTTTTGTAAAAATGGAAGGGAAACTTATATTTCGCCCTGTTTTAATTTTTTTAATTGTGTCTTCCCCCAACGAATATGATCAAAAGAATAACGGTCCTTCTACACTTTATTGCCGAAATTGGAGACTCCATTTTATTTAACGCACCGTCTGTGCAAATCGTGATTAGACTATAGCCGAAGCATGAAAAAAATAACCAAAGATTTAAACTGTAGAACGATTGCCGTTAAAACAAAAAAATTAAAAAAAACAACAAAATAAAATAAATAAACAACCCACTTCCCCGTTATAAAAAGAAGAAACCAATCATTTAAATGAATATATTGTTGACCTTTCAAAATTGCTTTAATTCAAAACAATGTTTCCAATTATTTATTTGTTTGAAAAAAAAAACCCTAAAGAAAACTATTTTATAAAAATCCAATGTTGCTTTCATTACAAAACTATGGTATTAAAATTATAATTTTTTTACGCAAACTTTTCAATTATTCTTTTTCCAATTATATTTTGATAAATCTTTTATGCAATAAATGTTTTGGTTTTGTTTCGGTTGTCTAATGGAGCTCACCTAGTTTAAACCATGATGAATATGTCAACTGATAATCTGTTTTTAGTAACACCAAATATCCCCGTTCTCATGAATGACATCCGAAAATTTCCAATTAAATGGGTCTCGGCATAGACACCCCAAGTTGATATGTGGAATGTTAACGATGATTTTGCCGTAAAGTAATAATGTACTGGCATATCATTCTATGCAGAAATTCCTAAGCTCCTTTCACACTAAGTAATTTAGGTGACTGAAATAGGAAAATAAAGATTAAGGACAGAATCTAATTAGCTCACTGGAAGAAAGTGGTTGTACACGTGAGGAATTATAGTTCTGAGAAATTTTTTCACGGTCAGCTTACCAAAATCAGTTAAAATTTGAAGTTAAATAAATCCAATGTAAAAATCCATTTAAAGATAAATATTAGTTATCTTGGTGTAATTCCAAGATAATTAGCAAACTAAAGTCCTAAGATATTGAAGTAAATATTACAAAAAAAGAAAACACCTTGTTGGTGTTAAGAATAGCATCGGTAGTGAAAATAATTTTGCTTTGAGTTATATCGTAACGATGTTTGCAATCGCAATGAAATCAGGAAAAGGGGACATGAAAGAAACGAAACGAAAGCATACAAAACGCAGTAAACGGAACTGTTTTTTTAGAGGTACATATAGAAATGCTGTTTTTACATATTTAAATGTAGTAGTTTTCGATGCGAATCGGTAAATTGATTTGTTATTAATCAAGGATCATTTGATCGTAATCGCTTTACGTGAAAATTTTACAGTTTACTTTTTGTAATGCGATAACGGGAAAATTAATATTTAACTCTGAAATTGGAAGAACAGAAACTGAAAAAGAAAGCATCGAACGAAACGAAACTAAAGGAAAATGAAATGATATATTATATGGTAATGGAAAAAAAAGAAAAGAAAAGGGATCACCAAGAAAAGGCGAGAATCGTTTTTTCCTAGTGCAATAATATTTCGAAATAAAGTCTAAATAAGCAGCGTAAAATTAGGCGTGGTGCGTTTCCGCAAAAGGAAGCATTTCAGTTTTTGTATGCAACTACAAACCCCGAAATCGGTGAGCGTTCGTATTAGTTCATCGTGAACGCTGAAGCGGCGATGTAAATGGGGAGCAGGGAAAGGAGGAATTAAATAGAGAGAAAAGATTTTACAACTTCCATTGATTCTTACAGGTTTTGGCAGTGAACTCTCACCAGAAAAAAATCAAGGAATGTAAGATTATCGAGGTAATAGGCCTATAGCGCACCTCAGATAATGTGCTGCAGTTTGTGCATATTACATTATCATGAAATGTCTCCAGTTTTAATCCTATTAAGGACTAACCCAGAGGGGAGAAATGACTTCATTTTATTTATATAGGAAATAGAAGATTAGAAGATAGATAGAAGAAAGAATAGAGAAGAGAAGATAGATAGATAGATAGAATAGATAGATAGAAGCTATATAGATAGAAGATAGATAGATAGATAGATAGAATAGAGTAGAGATAGAAAAAGATATGTATATACATGATATATATATATATATAGGATTGCTTTGTAGTTTGATTGAAGCATTGTGTGGGATAGGTATGTAGTAAATTAAATATAAAAATAAAGAAATAAAATAAATAAAAATATAAACATGTTAATTACCTAATCAGACCATACATTAACCACCTCCTCACATTTGCTCCGAGGCCCCAAACAGCTCTCCAACTTCCGCTCCATCATCTAGCATGCTTTGAATCGATCTGTTACGTTCACCATTTTAAAAGGGAATATTTTTCCGAAATTAATAATTGATATTGTCGCAGACATAACAAGTAAGACATTTTACCTAATACAACTGAATAAATATATGTATATAAAAACATATATGTATGTATTTATTGATTTGTAAATCGCCACTTGTTCTCGTCTACTTTTACCAACAACGACTATATTTCATTCCTCGCATTGTGACAGCCTTCTAAATCTTTACTATATATATATATATATATATATATATATATATATATATATATATATAAAGGAACTTTATATACTTGTGTGTGTACGTTTGTTTCCCATGGACTGAGAAACGACTGCACCGATTTGTTTTAAATTTCACACGAAAGTACTAGCTTTGTCTGAAAAAGTTTTTACGTCGGTTTCGTATCGAAATACCCCCGGTAAATATCTAACATCGATAATCGAAAAAATCCGATAAAAAAGGATGTGCGCTTTTGATAAAAATTAACCACTATACAATCATACAACCTAACATCAAAAATACATTATAGAAAGTTTATTGCACACAAGCAAAAAAAAACTATAAAATGGACTCTCGATTGTTTTATAAGACACAGACGAATTCAAAATGAATGTTCTTTGTAGAGCACAATTAGATTTTTTAACCTTCAATTTAAATTCATCTGATTAAGTAAAAATAATTTCATCATATAAACAGTTGATGCTGTGATAAGACATGTGCGCTTTCGAAATGAATGCCTCAGTTTAGAGCACAATTAAACCATAATACTTGACTTTAAACCTTTAATTACAGATTATTTTAGAAAACTGATTCCAGATTTTCTACAGTGCAATGTAGACTACAATGTATTGTGGACTAAGTCACTGCAGGAAGCATGCGAAGCTTCCTACCTGTACACTGCGTGTAGGGACCCTCGCTGAAACAGGCAATCAATCGATTTGATAAAAACATTGGCGATTTAACCGATTTCAATTACAATAAAATTACGGTATTCATTCAATGAAAAAAAAAAGAAAAAAAAGTGCAAGCGTTTTTAAATAACTTTCAGTTGGACTGTCTTGTCAATTCGTACATTGTTTTGTTTGGAAAATTATATGCGAGTCTGTTAATCTTGTCTTCATGTGTTGCAAAAAATGAGTTTGAATCAAACTTTATTTAAAAGAAAAGGAGGAAAATCCAGGCGGGGAGGGGGGACAAAAGTGGTCCAATCGCTGATCACTTGCTTACTATTTATGACTTTTGGACTATTTATTCGTGTGTATTTTGCATGTGTGTGTGTGTGTACGTATGTGTGTATATGCGTATATGTGTGCCTCTACGTGATTACGTTTGTATGTCTGTGCGCATGCACACGTATGTTGGCGTATGTCTATGTACGCATGTGTTTATTTCCATGTGTATGCGGGGTGGACGGGGCTCCCGTAAGCCGTGGTGAAGGCAACCCCTCTAGGAGAAGCAAATCTCTGAGTTAAAAAACAAAGCGGGAGACCAGTACCCGCATTAAGCTGGTCTGCAGTTTGACTTGTTGCTAGCTATCTTGCTCTTGCTTGTTGCTGGATGTCAACATTTTGAACCGAGAGAGAGATTTAGCTTTCGTACAAAGCTAAAACTCTGTAACACCATCAGGTACAGATACTCCCTCATGCTATAAGAAAAAAAACCGGTCCTATTGCGACGGAAAAGTTGTGACGCGTGTAGGTCTGAAATGCTGGAAGCATGTAGTAATTGATCTGCCATTATTATATGTACCTATGTATATATATATAGGTGTATGTATGTTTATGTACATGTGTATGTGTGTATATCTATGTTTATATGTATATATATGTGTGTTTGTGTGCATGTATGTATATGGGCGTGTGTATGTGTATTTATGCATTTGTGTATGTATACATATATATGTGTGTATGTGTGGGCATATATGTATGTGTGTATGAGTGCATATTTGCGTACATGTATGTATATGTAGGTAAGTGTGTGTGCATATATGTATGTGCGTATGTATACGTATGGATGTATGTATATGCGTGTATGCATTTGTAGGTGTGTATGTATGTATGTCTGTATGTATCAGTGCATATTTACATACGTGTATGTATGTGTGGGTAAATGTGTGTGTATATATGTATGTGCGTATGTGTACGTATGGATGTATGTATGTGTATGTATGTATATCTGTATGTATGCATGTGTGTCTGTATACGTATGTATGTGTATTCATGGTGTATGTTTATAGATATGTGTGTATCTGTATATATGCATATTTGCGTTTAAATATATATATATATATATATATATATATTTGTGTATGCATGCCAATGACCGTCTTGTGTATGTTTATGTATAAGTATGTCTATGTATGCATATATGTAGTGTGTATGTATGTATGCATATATGTGGGTTATTTGTATGTGTGTATGTGCATATGTGTATGCATGCGTGCATGTATATATATGTATATATACCAGTGACCGTCTTCAGTGTCATGTCTGCTTGTGCGTGTTAATTTTTTTTTTAAAAAAAGGTTATCTTCGGGCTTATGGACTTTTAGTACCTGAGGGAGTGGCACTCGTCTGACAAGACGTTGCAATCATCATGTATATATATATATATATATATATGTATATATATGTTGTAAAGTGCCTTTAATGAGTGCATAAATGGTGGTTTTTAGTGATTCCGATTTCTGTTTGGGGTCATATCGTATCGATTTTTTAAGCGAGAACATGAGTCCGTCAGTACGTTTCTTTGAAAGCCTTTCGCAGGTTTTTTTTTTTTTTTGTTTTTTTTTTGCATAATTGGCAATCTTTAGCGTGTCATGATAATTACGTTGTCAATTTGAAAATCATTTTTAATCCGGGAAGAGGGGGCGCTATGTAATTATTCTATACTTTCTCCTAACACTTTAATAAACCAAAATCTGTCATAAAAATTGAATCGAACATTAAAATCATATCTAAAAATAACGCAACACGTCTTCCTCATAAGTACTGAATGTCACATCTGGTAAATTTCAAAAATGCGATCGGAACGTTTTTTTTTTTTCTCTAGGATGCTCTAGGGTGCTCAGAGAAGATCAAACTTTTGGGTATTCCATGAAATCAAGGAAAACCTGAGAAAATGTGGTTATGAGAAAATTGAAGTGATTAAAGAGGCTATGATGAAGGTCATTGACATACTTGTCTAAAATGGCGTCCTTTGGGCCTTTCAGAAGTTGTTGGAAAGGTACGACAAGTGCATTGCAGCCGAGGGAGTTTACTTCAAATGGGACTAGAATTTTATGTGTGTACTATAAATACAAGTATACATACGAAAAAATGTCTGGAAACTTATGGAAGGCACCTTGTGAATAGAAAATGATTACAAGTTTAATTTCACCGAGAGACAGAGAACATTGTTTTAGAAAATAAATGCAAAATGTTATGCAAAGCTATTGTACACGTAAACATCGTTCTTTACATAAATATACAGGATCTCCGTAAAGTTACTATACAGTCTTATTATTTTATTGTATTATATTTGTATTAATAGTTAATATTTATTTTTTTACAGGTTTATTTAATCAAGCATGCCACGTAAGACTGTATAGTAACTTTACGGACACCGTGTACAACACATTTGAAAGACATATCTATCATCAAATAAATCCTAATTACAATAATTAACATGTACGCCACTTGAGACTTCTTATTAACACATTTAAAAACGAAAAATACTGCTGCAACATTCGTTAGATATTGAAGTAGCTTTGGTTGATAAACAAATTGGATAAAATCACATGATCGTGAGCAACATTTGGTTGATTTATCTAGTAAATAGTTTAATTGATTTATTTTTGCTATAACCAAAAACAATATGCAAATGATATATAACGAAAGAAGTCTTTAAAGTAGCAATAAATTAACCAACAGTCGATACACAAGTTTTATTATACTTACAAAGTACGCTAGTTTAATAAACTTAGTTGATATTGGCCATACATAAAAGCACGTAAACCTCTAAGAATATTTTAGCGCGAACTTTTGGCAATAAATGTTCAAAAACTCGGCGTTTAATTTCCTGATCTCTGATTGATGGTGGTTAAACGATGCCAAATAGCGCCATTCTGGAATGAGTGCATTTCAACAACTCTGATAATATTTTCCGCAGACCCCGCTTTCAATAGAGGCTTAACGCAAATCAAAAGAGACTTTATAAGAAACTATTCAGTCTTTTGACTTGGCAATCGAAATGTGTTGCAATAGATGGACACTTAATAACTCACATGCAGAAGAGCGTGGACAGAAACCCTGGTAGAGTAAGACGATTATGGGCATTTTAATTGAATTAGCTTTTTGAAAAGCTACAAGGCTTATCAATCTGTGGCAAATTACACACCTGACTGAGATGGATTAGCTAAACATCTTCTATTATATAAATATCACCTATCTGTTAGTGTGTATGAATGTATGTTTGTATGTCTGCCTAAAACTTTGCACAGCAGTACTGGACCACCACAAAATTTGTATCGTTGGAAAGAACATTCTCTTATATGAATAATATGTAAAAATTAGTCAAAATGATTACGTCTAAGTGGTTGAACTGCTTGGTTTTCTGCAAGGAGGATCATAAAATTTCACCAAATTCTAATGTAATTATTACATGATTTGAAGGAAATCCAATGTAATTCTCTACGTTTGAAAATATGCTGACTAATCTCACCGGAAATGACGTCAGCTTTCTTTAATGGCGATATTGATATACTTTAAATAAGAGATCCGTTATGGATTATTTGATAGTATAATACAGATTAAAATACTCATTTACAACTTATAAAAACGGTACCAACGTTTAAAATAGTAAAATAACAAAGAATCACAAAAATCGAAAAGAAAAGAAAAACTTACGCTCTAAAATATTTACCGATGAGAAGAACCAAAAACGAGTCGCCATGTTTACAAAACAAATCGATAGATTTTACAATGAACTCATTCACCGGAAATGACGCAATTTTTGTAAAACTTCACCTGCCATTTTTTTTTAGTATTAGTCACAATATGATTTCTTAACTCTATTTGTGGGGAAGAGGGTGGAAAAGAGGAGATCGCTTCAATTTTAAGAACAGATACTACACTGTGATTTTAGCCAAAAGACCAAGTAATCAGTGTGGTGGAGGATATAAAGCAAGTCCCGGAAATGACTGCAACGTTTTACGCTTTAGACATTACTTTATTTAATGTATATTTTTATCAGAATACCCGGCGTCGCCCAGGATTGAATGACATTGCAAGAAATATATACTAGCAAAATACCCAACCAGTGTCGCCCAGGATTAAATGAGATAGGAGGAAATATATACTATCAGAATACCCGGCGTCGCTCGAAATTGAATGTGAGAGGTGAAAATATATACTATCAGAATACCCAGCGTCGCCTGGGATTGAATGAGAGAGCTGGACATATATAATAGCAGAACAGCTGGCGTCGCCTGGGATTGAATGAGATAGGTTGAAATATATGCTAGCAGAATACCTAGCATTGTCCGGGATTGAATGAGATAGATTGAAAGATATGCAAGCACAATACTCGGGGCGGAGGCTATAATGTGAGTTAAATCATGAAAAATGATTGTCGAAATTAGTAACATAGCCAAGAATTTTGAAAAATGCTGAAATGTGAGTTATTTGATTGGTGCGTGTATAATGGAATTATAGGGCAAACAATGTATCAAAATCATTATTTTAGTAAGTAGTTTAAATCATAAAAAAAATGATTGTCGAAATTAGTACAATTATGAAAAATGATGAAATGTGCATTATTTTATTGTTGTGTTTTTAATGAATTAAACACCCCAGACAATGCATCAAAGTTATTATCTTAGTAATAGGGAAGGGAGATAATGTGGGGTTAATCATGAAAAATGATTGTTGAAATGAGTAATATATCCAAGAATGATGAAAACTGGTTAAATGTGAGTTGTTTGATTGGCGTGTTTGTAATTAAATAAACGGCCCAAACAATGTATTAAAGTTATTATTTTAGTAAGAGGGGAAGATAATGTGAGTTTAATCTGAAAAAGTATTGTCGAAATTAGTAACATATCCAATAATTATGAAAACTGATCAAATGTGAGTTAATAGATTGGTGTGTTTTTAATGAATTAAACAGCCCAGACAATGTATCAAAGGTATTATTTTAGTAAGACGGGGGCGATTATGTGGGTTAAATCATAACAATGATTGTCGTAATAAGTAACATATCCAATAATTATGAAAAATGGTGAAATGTGAATTATTTTATTGGTGTGTTTGTAATAAAAGAAACAGCCCAAACAATGTATCTAAGTTATTATTTAAAAAAAGTGGGGCAATAATGTGGGTCGAATCCTGAAAAATGATTGTCGAAATTTATGACATATCCAAGAATTATGAAAAAGGATGGAATGTGCGTTATTATATTGGTGTGTTTGTAATGAATTAAGCAACCCAGCCAATGTATCAAATTATTATCTATGCAATAGGGAAAGACGATAATGTGGGGCAAATCATGCAAAAAATGATTGTCGAAATTAATAACATATCCAAGAATTATGAAAAATGGTTAAATGTGAGTTGTTTGACTAGTGTGTTTGTACTTTGTAAACGGCCCAAACAATGTATTAAAGTTATTATTTTATAAGAAGGGGGCGATGTTGTGAGTTAAATCATAAAAATGATTATCGAGATTAGGAACATATCCAAGAATTATGAACAATGATGACATGTGAGTTATTTGATTGGTGCATTTGTAATGAAATAAACATCCCAGACAATATATCAAAGTTAATATTTTAATAAGAGGGAGCGATAATGGTGGTTAAATCATGATAAATGATTGTCGAAATTTTTAACATATCCAAGAATAATGGGATTTAACGAGACAGGTCCAAATACTTACTAGCAGAATACCCGGAGTCACCCGGGATTGAATGAGATACATGCAAATGTATGCTAGTAGAATACACGGGCGTCTGGGATCGAATGAGATTGATGCAAATATTTACTACCGAATATCTGGCATTGCCTGGGATTGAATGAGGTTGATTGAAATATTTACTAGCAGAATACCTTACGTCGCACAGTATTTAATGAGATTGATGGATATATATATATATACTAGCAGGATACCCGGCGTTGCCCGGGATGGAATAAAATAGGTGAGAATATGTACTAGCAAAATACCCGGCGTCGTTTGGCATTGAATTAGAAGAATACCCTGAATCGCCCCGGATTGAATAAGATAGGTGGAAATATATAGAAGCAGAATACCGGGCATCGTCCGGGATTTAATAAGGCAGGTGAAAATGAATACTTACAGAATAACTGGCGTCGCCTGGGATTTTATAAGATAAGTACAAATACAGAATAGACGAATACTTGGCGTCGGCCGGGATTGCATTAGATAGCTGCACATATACACTAGCAGAATACCCGGCGTTGCTCAAGATTGAATGAGATAGGTGAGAAAATATCCCAGCAATACTCCTGGCTTCGCCCGGGATTGAAGAAGATTGATGGAAATATATATTAGCAGAATTACTGGCGTTGCCCGGGATTGAATGAGATAGGGGTAAATATATACTAGCAGAATACTCAGCGTCGCTCTGGATTTAATGAGGGGGTTGAATATAAAGTTTGTACGGAAATGGCTTAAACAATTTTCTATCTCAAAATTACTTTATTTTTTTAAGTTGATTCCGGATATGGCTTAAACAGATTACGATTTACGAATAAGATTAATGCATATATATTGTTGTTTTTATGAAAGTTTACTAGGCCAGTTTCTTTAGGGGGTAATCTATATTTTTTTGATTTTTTTATATTATAATCAGGGAATGATGTGATGGTTGTGGTGCAAGGTAGAAAGAAGCATGATTATGTTAATTTTAGACGTGCTCTTGAGTTATCTTTTGGGGAGGTTGGTTGGAGAGAATAATGTCCGTTTTGGGGTAAAAAGTACGTGAAATTATTTCTGATATGTATTTAAATTGTCCGTCTTAGTGTAGTTAAAATTATTTTAAATATGTGTTGTATATTACCCGTCCTTGCAAAGGTAAAATTATTTCGTATACATGCTGTAAATTACCTACACTAGGTAAGATACAACTATTTCATACGTGTAATACCCGTCCTAGGGTAGGTAAATATTATTTTGCTCGAAATAGCAAATGATACATAGACATTAAAAATTCCCCTTTCCTAAGAATAACAAATATACGCAAAATCACATTCAATTTTCTCATTGTTTATACGGTCCCAAGCAACGCCAGGTAGCCCCGCTAGTCAAATATAAAGAGATAAATTAGAGTCATACAATTTTATCGAATATTGTAATTGAATCTCCAAATGGAAAAGATGTATTAAGGTCTGGGCAATTATGATATTACATGGCAATTAAAATATTATATGGGGATTTGAATACAATCAGAAGACTTGCATGAAATATGACTTAGATTTCTAATGTGACTCATGAAGCAGATTACTGCTGTACTTGCCAGTTCAGACGAGGGGCGTGCAATAAGTAATACCCCTGACCCACTTCCCATAGCAGGAGAGCAACGAAACTTGTCACAGTTATTAGTCGTTCTCTACATAGGAACAATCCAGAGTTATGCATTTCTCCCATCATTTGATGCAGCTTTGGAGACCGTTTTGGTAGAACACCCCAGGTTGGTCCTCCAACCACGACGTGACTTCAGATATCAAGGCTGCATCATCTGGAAAACGCGTTTCTTTCAAAAACAACTTCATAGCTGGGAAAAGGTAAAAGTCAGAGGGTGCAGGTCAGGAGAGTAGGGAGGATGGGGAGGGATTTCTATAATCACATCCCGTGCTTCTGATCTGGCGACATGCGAGTTGTGGACCGGAGCGTTGTCCTTCAGGAGGAGGGTACCTTTGCTGATCTGGCCCCGCCTCTTGATTTTGATAGCTTTCATTAATTTCCTCAAAAGTGAAGCATAATAGGCTCATATAATTGTGATACCCTTTGCCAGGAAATATGTCATAACTACTCCGTCCTGGTTCCAGAAGACTGTTAGCATGACCTTTTCAGCGGAGGGATGCAGCCTTGCCTTATTTGGAGGTGGTGAGTCCAAGTGCTTCCACTGCATTGACTGGGCTTTGGTCTGGATCATAGTGATAGACCCAGGTTTCATCCTGTGTAATCAGTCTTTTGAAAAACTTTGACCAATCTTCTTGGCACATCCCCAACTTCATCCTCGAGCACTCGACGCGTTCTTGCTTCTAGAATGGCGTGAGCAACCTGGGAATCCATCTGGCAGACACCTTATGCATATGCAAATGGTCATGAATGATAGTTTCTACAGACGCTGTACTAATCTTGACATCTTGGGCTATTTGGCGAATAGTAATGTGCCGATCTTCCAAAATGTCAGGCTCAACTTGACGGACAGATGCCTCATCAATGGCAGAAGGAGGCGACACGGTCTTGGAGCTGTTTCCACAAACTTCCGGCCATGTTTGAATTCACGATGCTAGCATTTTCCAAGGTCATATGATGGGGTATTATCACCATCAGTTTCTTTCATTTCATCAAACGTCCCCTGTGGTGTGCGTCCTTTCCAATACAAAAACCGGATCACTGGTCGACATTCAACAGGCTCCATTTCAAACCTGACTCAGTTCAAACACTTGTAAAACAGAAACCACAATTAGTTCAGAGCTGTAATTTGCCACATAACCCGTAGAGATATAATCATTGCACAGGAAAAAATTCAGCTAGATCAGACAATTGGAAGTCGGTCAGGGGCATTACTTATTGCACGCCCCTCGTATATACATATATATACATGATATATGGATATAAATATGTATATACATGATATATGAATATATATACACATACATATACATGATATGAATATATATATATACATATACATGATATATGAATATAAATACGCATATATATATAAATATATATATATATATACATGATATAGGAATATAAATGCATATATATACATGATATATAAATATATATATATATAACTACTTAATTTACTCACATAAAATTAATATACGGAAGTATAGATTTATGCGTAAACTTTAAGTATTTACTTCAAAAGTGCTCAATAGGTAGGTAGAGCTAGTTAGTAATTTATAAAATATATATGGCGATTAAGCTACACTGAATATTCGGCGTTTCATCCATTCTAGGACTCCTCAGGCTTAGGCGCATAAGCCTGAGGAGTCCTAGAGTGGATGAAACGCCGAATATTCAGTGTAGCTTAATCGCCATATATATTTTATAAATTACTATATATATATATATATATATATATATATATATATATATATATATATATATGCATATATATATATTTATAAAGTCACTGCGTGGGTGGGCATGTAAATTTTTCTCACGATGCACGGCGGTCGGTGCCCAACTAGGTCAGACAATCAATCGATTTAATTAAAACATGCATGATTTCACCGATTCTATGGCAATAAAATAAGGGGGGGGTGAAACATTCTTTGATCCTCATTCAATCATGGGAAACGATGGGTCTTCTCGCTAGTATTAAACATATTTAAGTGAAAAGGATTAAAGCTGTCTTCAAATATATATGGTCACCGCTCATTATTTTTATAAAACTTAGATAGCAATTGTTTTTCCGCTTCTTACGTAACTAAAATCCGTCTATTTCAATTCAAGATTTATTTTTACAGAATGAAATAATTCCTTGAATCCTGACTGCATCTAGCTTATTTTCGGCTACAATGCATTTTACAACTAATTGTGCACATAGCTGCTTGGATCTATTTCAATCAACCCATATCTGATTCAAAAGAAGTATCATTTATTAGACCTCATCTTTCCGCTAACCAATCGTATACTACAGATATGCAACTATCTATCTAGTTTTTTCATTCATCTTTCTTTCTCTCCGTCTCTGTCTCTGTCTCTGTCTCTGTCTCTGTCTCTCTCTCTCTCTATATATATATATATATGTGTGTGTTTGTGTGTGTGTATACATGTGTGTGTGTGTGTATGAATGTATGTATATATAATTGACCTTGTCTTTCTGTGTGTGGAAGAATATCTACCAAGTTACATGTCAATATT
The DNA here is from genome assembly GCF_053919585.1 of Euprymna scolopes. Taxonomy (NCBI): domain Eukaryota; kingdom Metazoa; phylum Mollusca; class Cephalopoda; order Sepiida; family Sepiolidae; genus Euprymna; species Euprymna scolopes. The sequence goes on from NC_136496.1 coordinate 61,550,956, forward strand.
TTGTCTACAAACTTTAAATTTAATGCGTAGAGGATTCGGACTCGTAGAACATGTTTGATTTGGTTGATAGCCGGTAAAATAGCTGCTAATGTGTCAAAATTAAAACATTGGAATTTAGCAATCGTTATACGATTAAACGTGTATGGAAATGTACCTTCATGGAAATATATATTAATACGCTTAATTAGCTTAATTTGTACAGTTCTAATATGCATATGGAATTAGTACAAACGGTACACAATAACACTGGAGAGCTCTCTGTTTTGGTTTCGATTATAGCTTATGGCACCGAAGTCAGATTTTTTTTTAGTTTAAAATCACTAATATATATTTGTACAATATAATAATCAATAAATAATCGAGTATATAATAATAAATACGAAATGTGAATAAATTAAAATATCATACAACAACTATTTTACGATCGGGTAACGCTGGGAGGCCTGATAATAGCTAATACATCTATCTATCTATCTATCTATCTATCTATATATATATATATATATATATATATATATATATATATATATATATATATATATATTCCTTTTTCATATATTTCCTTTTCCCACGCTTCGCTATTTCAGATTACTACTCCCGCTTACAAACCTTGTCCATGTTTCTTAATTACTTCACTTTAGGCATGCTAAGATTCTATCTTTTTCAATTTGAGCTCATTGCGTCTAAGCCCACTTTAAAAAAAAAAATTCCACCGTGTATACTCAGGAACTTTTCAATTTAAATGCGCTGCATTGTGTCTCCTGAAACATAACTGGACATCTGGACTTTTTAACATCATATGTCAGTTTCATTAACACTCTGGACGCCTTTAGAAGTGTGGGTAACTTATACTACACTTGGACCCCTACATGCAATTCTCACCATTTTTTGTGGTGTGTAGTGCACGCCTTCTCCACTCTCTTCAGCATCATAATATACAAGGATCTAAAGACACCATCACCTACCACCAACCCTACTCTTAATTTCCTCGGATTTATAGATATATATCGACATGCATATCTAACGTTAACTGGATTATGGAGTTTGAAATACTTTCATTGGCATCGAATAAACAGCGCCCTTATAATGGCATGGATTTTTCTGTCCACTTTCTCATATATATATATATATATATATATATATATATATATATATATATATATATATATATATATATATATATATAGACCTCATGACGACTACTTTTCTCATTCATTTTTTTTTCATCTTTTCTGTGTATATTTGAAAATATTTCATCATTTCTCTCTATATACATTGCCTTATCTTCAATTACTCATTATTTCTCCCTTACTGATCTTTAATTATTTTCTATAATTTTTTTATTTTTCATTTTTGTCATTTATCATTTTTCTTATTTCGTTTTTTTATAAAATCTATTTCATTCATGTTTTCTACTGAAGAAAATTTAAACTGTTTCCTTGTTGACTGAATTACACTCAAATCTGATTTTTTAAGAGGACATCTGAAAACAATCGTTTAGGCAACCAAACCTAATTTATTAGAATATTTGAAAGCAACAATAATGAGTTCGTGAATTGCTGCATATCAGTTAGCAAATGTTTTCCGTAAAATAACCGTATTAAATTGAAATTAAAACGTGCTTACTGAATTGACTTGCCACATTAAACTTTTTTAAAAACGTTCTTATTCGAGTTTCTTCAGACATTCACCAGTTATAATCAGTGGAAACGCTTTCATTATTCATCCAATACATCGTTGTTTTTGTTCAACGAATGCTGCTGAACTAAACTCCAACATTCCTCCTTGTAAGACGTTTGAGGCTAATACGTGTCTTGCTATCATAGTGAAAACGTTATCCAATCTTCCCCTGCGTAACTAGGGTCACGTTGGATTTGCAGGAATAGAATTTCTTTCAAAGAGATACACGTTTGTAGATCAAATCATCATAGAATTCTTACTTATAAACTACAAGTATATCGTCAATAAATCCTTGTCGTAACCTGTCCTCGAAAATAATGAACTTTGATTTTTTATATTCTTATTTACTTATATTCTGGAATGGGTGTTCATTTTTCTTTAAAAATGCAACAGTGACTCTAAATTGTAAACTAATCTTGCTTTTTTCTTTTCGAAATATTTTAAAAAGTGCCACACGTAATTGCCTAAAAATTAGAATCTCATATTAGGCGAGGGAAATGAGAGCGTCACCCTGTAATAATACTACATATTTTAACGCTTTTATTTATAGATTAAATGTAAGGTATTGGCTGAATTTTAAGAAGTTATTTATTTAATTTTCACTGATATGTAAACACAACTAACAAATCAATGATCCGTAGATAAAATAAAAAAAGAATATATATTTAAAAATATAAAACAAAAAAAAATGAAATATAAAGATGAACACTGTAAAATGAAACCACTCTAAAAATAAAATTCTATTTTTAGACAATTACGTGTGACCACCGCAAGAAAACGAAACGAAAAAATCGAATTAATTTAGAAATTTGTGCTGGGAATAACTTATTTTAATATTTAACTTTAAAATGTTCGCAATTTATAGGCTATTGTCTTTTTTTTTATTAATCTAAAGTCGTGCGTCTCAAAACAACGCGCAATCGCCTAAAAATCAAACCCTTCGAAATATGCAACAGATTTAGTTCCAATTACAAAATGATAATTTACTTCCCCAAAAATGGAAGAATGGTTTCAAAATATCAAATCATTTTACATTTATACTTTTTTTATAAATTCAATGTTCGACATTCGAAATTCTTAAATTGTTATGTGTATTAGCTAAAGAGAAAGATGACTTAAGTCAGGTATATAAATATACTAGCCTGGGGTCCCGGCTTTGCCCGGGTTTTTAGAGGTTTGGGTTAAGCAAATAAAAAAGTGGTAGTAGGTAGGCAGGCAGGCAGGCTCGAACCTATACCGCGAAGGAGGAAAAGAACGTGAAAAAAACTTGACGTCTTGCTGTTGCGGCTATCACTAAATCGGAAGTGACGTATGTTTTAATAAGGGTAGTAAATCAAAAGGAGGGGTTGACTTTATAAAATATTGTCGAAAAAGGCGACCCCTCCCTATAGAAAAGTGCCCAGTTGAGGGTGAAGTAATGAATGTTTTTAACCATTTTTTTTTCAATATTTGTTGTCCTAATGGTCCAGCTTAAAACGATAATGATCCCGTGAAAATCCGTGTCCTTTGTTGAAAGTCTGAGGCAGGCATACAAACATACATACATACATTTAAACAGACAGGTGAGATTTATATTATAGAAAAAGACTAGCCTGGGTGTCCGGCGTTGCCCAGTTGTTTCGAGGTGTGTGTTGAGCCAAAAGAAAAAAAAATTGTAGTAGGGAGGCAGGCTCAAACCCGTGACGCGAAGGCGGAAGAGAAACTGAAAAGAATCTGACGTATAATCGCTACTCTATGACGCGATCGGAAGTTCAGAACGTTGAAATTAAAAAAGTCATTCCAACCGATATGATGACTTGCAAAAATGGCTACGTAAAAAAATCGACCCTCATGTGAGCAATCGAGGGTGAAGGAATTAATGTTTTTAGCCAATTTTTTACGATATTTGTCGTCTGAAGTCTCGTCCTTCAAAACGATACCAATGTCCTGAAAATCCGTCGAAAATTTTGGGCATACATACATACATACATTTAAACAGACGGGTGAGATTTATATTATAGATTACGATATTAAGAGAATTTTACGAGATGAAATGAGAACGAAATGTTTGGAGATTACATTCGAAGAAGAAGAGAGAAAGTTGTAGGAAAAATTTGTGAATAAAAACTATAGCAGTTCCAGAACGGGCCTTTTCCAGAGATTAAGAACATGAGGTTGGTATGTTATATGGATAACTAAATAAGAATACATATAGCGATCAAAATGGCAGAAAACCACCTCATGTGGAAGGATTGAAGAAGCAAACACATTCACGAATAACATTTCATGTCGATGATTCAAAGTAAAAAGAATTAGATGATTTTTTAAAGAAGGCTAAGGCAACGACTTCCTATACTAATATTGTCTGCAACTCCGCTTGCAGTTTCCGTTGTTAATAAGTAAAACTGTAAAAGATCGTTGATGCATTGCAAAATGAATCTGTCTAAAGATAAATGGTCAGACAAGCTGGAAAAATTCCGTCAATATTCCGTTGAATATCGATGCGAAAATAATTTTTGCTATGATATCAAATCGAATAATTACATATGTGAGGCAAAATGAGTTATCAAATTATATAGTAGGTTAGAATTCCAGGAATACAATATGTTTATTCAATACAGAAAAGTACAGAGGAGGCAAAAAGAGCAGTAAGATATGGTTATGATATGGTTTCGTTTTGCGAATTCACACGACAAAGAACTATAAAAGTTAATACAGAAAGCTTTGGATTTCTTTTAGGTTTCTAAAACATTGCAAAGGATCATAAAAGAGCATTACCAGGAATTCAATATGAAATTTACAATCGAAAGTTTAAAAGTAGGGAATTAGCTTACACAGTTACTGTTATGGTACTTGTAATGGGAAGCAACAAGATTCAGAAATACATTTTGAGAATTTAGGGACGATGTAGCATTCAAACAGGAAAGTAATGTAACAATGGAGAACGTTTTTCATTGGTTGGATGAGTTTCTGGTTAAAAGTGAAGTTTAAAGCGACGAAATCAGGAAGTGGTACACATGTGTAAGTACAATGGAAGGGGGGTTTCGATATGAGATAGGTAATGATATTATACAAACTGTTAAAAAAGAGCTAGTAAATAGTTTAGGAAGATAGTACAGGGTGTATCAAAGGAAAGAATTTAGGGAGATGGAATACAGGAGAAACGAGAAAAAGGATTACAAACTATAGAAAAGACTGCTCCACATGAGGAGTTAAAATGTAGATAAAATATGCTTTATAAACAAGTTTAACGTGACTTTTACAAATGTTTGAGATAAATTGACATTAGTTTATAGAACAGAACAGTAATGTGTGTGTGCATCTGCACTATCCCTATTCGGATTAAACCGGCTTCCTCCAAAGGAGGAAGTTTCATGGTAGTATGAAATTCACAAGCGGTCCCTAGTCACATGTATATCCCTGTCAGGGGAGATAACGACGTTAGGTTTTTGTAACTCTTGCAGGGAGGTGTCAACGTCCCCCTACATACAGCGCCTGGAATTCCCAAATTAGTCACACATTTTAGTAATTACCAGGCTCAACGTTGCTTAACTTCGGTGATATGACAGGAACCGGTGGGTCAACGTGATTATGCCGTATATAGAACAGTAATCCAGCATATATTCAAGAGAATGACTTGGGTTGACATAGTAGCTTAAGAATACTACATCATATAAAAAATAATTTTGACACCAAATAGTTTATTTTATTTCGAAGGGAAATAAACCTTCGTGAGGCAGCCTTTTGAAATTTACTACCAACAAAAAGCTGCGTGCTTGCAAATGTGCAGACACAATTGTATAGCTAAAGAGAATTTTCGTAAATTCCGAACAGCTATTAAATTATTAGTATTCGAGCTCAAGTAATAACTATTAAACAATTGACGTAAATGTTTTCGGAATTTTAAGAAATTAAAATAATATTCATATATATATATATATATATATATATATATATATATATATATATATATATATATATATATATATATACTAGCAAAAGTACCCGTCGTTGACTAGGTTCAAAAACAGCCAGCAGAAAATGGACTCTGATTTATGAAAGTATGATAGGTTATGAAAAGGAAGGGTTGTAAAGAGATAGCTTCGAATTCGGGGGTATCAAAACCAAAGCAAAATGTGATGAAAGTGAAAATAATATAGATAACCCCATAATTTATTATACCATACATGTTCACACCGAAACACTTATCCCAATATTCTGTGGATCTATATTAAAAAACTTAGTTAAAATTTGTGACATATTTCCATTCTATGGAGGTCAGCTGCGAACGAACACCCCATAATTTTATTATACCATATTTCTTCAAACTGAGACATAATTATCAAAGTATACTTACGTAGATAGATATGAAAATTCATTATTAAAGTTTGTTGTCTATTTCCATTCTATGGAGGCCAGGCGCGAACGCAGACACCACAATTTTAATATACCATCCCTATTTAAGTTAAAACATATTTATCAAATTATTATTCTGTACATCTATATCAAAAACACTTATAAACTTTTTTTTTAATTTTGAAATATTTTATTTCCATACTTTGCCTCGATACATCTTCTATCATTATATGTCATCAGTTTTCTATAATAGTCAACCATATAGGAGCCTATTCGTGACCAAATACGCACACAGACATTCAGCTTTATATTGTGTGTATATATATATATATATATATATATATATATATATATATATATATATATATATATATGCGTGTGTGTATGTGTTTATTTCTTTATAGCTTCCCTTTCAATTCATCAGCTTCTCATGAGGTAATTTATATTATAAATTAATAAAATGTTTTAAACTTTCTATTTGACTGTTGAATAATATCTAAAATATCACGAATTGAGAGTATATTTTCTAACTGTAACACTAAAATCTGTTTTCATATTGATAGAAACTGATACAGTGGAAAACTTTATAATGTACAAATGCATTACAATCGATAATGTTTTATTGAAAAAAATTAAATTGTGATGATGAATATGAGAATACATTACACGTCTCCCATTCTATCCGAAAAAAATAAACATTCTCTAGTTTACTCCGCAGAATGACGCAATACACTTTCGGAAAAGTGGGATAGAAAAGCTAGCCAGCATAAAGCAGTGAACTGGTCTCACAAAAATACTGTAGCAGTCTCGTAAATATTTTCTAGTAATGGCGCCTAAGGTGGTCATCAATAAACTGATTGTCAAAGAATAGATACAGCCTGTGTTTAGAAACTCTTATGAGTACATAGAACAAAAAAACAGCCAACTATAACTAATCAAATGTCAGACTTATGGGGCGGAGATTCTCATATAATACCGTACTTTTATCTTTGTTAGATCTTTCGTGCGTACGGTTAAGAATTAAGCAAGAATGGCAGTTGTTTGGCAGGAAAGTAGAAAGCATAAAAATTCAACAACACAGCAAAAAGGGGAAGGAGGACACAAACTACAGAGAACTGAGTTTAATCATTTTTTTATTTCTGGTTTTTATTTTCTTTAGAAAAAAATCAACAACTGGATGCTGCTGCAACCAACACGATATCAAAAGACAAAAAAAGAACGTGATAAACTCGCCTTAAAAATCTCAGTATTAGGAAAGTCCATCGACGACTAAGGTTCATAGGAAGACCCATTGAGACTCAAATTTACAAGAATCCCTCGGGCTAAAGTTCACAGAAAGATCCATCAGGGCTTCTATTCGCAAGTAGGAAACAGACAATCAATGACTTTCTCAGTTGGAAAGATTTCTTGTTGAGACAAGTATAGTTACAAGGAGGAATACAAAAACATGTGCGTCGACCGTATTGCATGATTATATTAATTCCAAGTCATTTAAATCATATATGATGATACAGGATTTTCTTTTGAGTTTTTTTAAAGAGAGAGAGATGCATAACGAAGAGAATCGAGACACTTAACCCGTTCCATTGGATTAATTCCACGTAGAAAACTTAAATTTATTATATGCATAGTTGCTAAGAAGCACGAGGCCTTATGCCTATGCTTCTCCGGATAAATCTGTTCCACCTTATAAAATTAGTTCAACAGGATTTCTAGTGGAAACAATAAAAATCCAACGCCCAGGAATGTTTGATAGCCTTCGCGGAGAGTCGCGTTTATTATTTCAGGTGCAACAAATCCATTCCTTTAATTCCATTCGGATTGAAGATATTGCTTCATATCTGCCCTTCTCTTCCAATGGTCTTCGTACTCTCAACTGATATCCTTGTGTAATCCAGTTTGGGGGCAAACGTTTACATTATTACATACATGGCCGTTCAGTGTGACTTGCACATGTTAGCGTCCATTGACGACTGAAAAAGATCGACGAATTGATTCCATGATTTCAGTGCTCTCAATTGATGGCCTTGCGTCACTTAGGAACCTCTTCTTAATGACTACATACAAGCCATTCTGTGTTTTTCTTAGCCATGCCATTCGTGTATTAGTGTCCCGTCACAGCCGACTAGAGGGAAAAAGTAATTACTTTTTTGTTTTAAACCACAGGTGCTGTTGAGTTCGCTCACGTACGCACCTCAATTAAACTAAGATTGGCCGAATTCTAGCCACATGTTTCATTCCCTTTTTGCTTACATACAGGGAGAGTTCCCTCCATGGCGACGCGAAATCGATTTTTTACGGATTACTTGAATTTGTCCGGCGCAAGAAAACGACAATACAAGGGTGACGATAAATTGGCCACTTTTACGAAAACAACACCAAAACTTTATTTTAAAACTTGCATCGAAAAAAAAAAATCCCAAAAATCCGCCGACTATTCGCCGATCTCCCGCCATTGCATTGTGGAAAAGGCATGCTCTCCGTTCGGACCCGTATCGAGTCGGTAATTGAAGAGACGTCAGCTCTACGACAAAGTCTAGTAAGCTGAATTATTTATATAATTTATATACACTTGTGCCCGATATTATTCATACCCCTCGGATCTTTGAGATTTCTATAAGAATATTGCTCAAACCAGAAGGTAGACAATATTAAAGGGATTTCAAACAATAAATCAAGCATAAGCATTTAATTTAAACTCAACACATAAATAAATTATGCAAGTTTGAAACATTATACAAAGAAAAACAATAATGGCACTAGTTCAAAATTATTCATACCTCTCTTACTAAAAGTCAATAGCATGCCTTTTATTCTTAATAACTGCCTGTAACCGTTTTGGATATTTATCAACAAGGTTTTTACAAGCATCAACACTGATTTTTGACCATTCTTCAATGCAGTAGTTCTCCAAATCCCTCAAATTTCTAGGTTTCCGCTTTTTAACGTCAGTTTTCATTATGTGCCAGAGGTTTTTGATAGGTATCAGGTCAGGACTCTGGCTAGGCCATTCCAAAACATTAATTTGATTATCCTCAAACCATTTCTTGACTATTTTTGCAGTATGTTTTGGATCATTATCCTGTTGAAGGACCCAGTTTGGTCGTAAATGGAGCTTCTCCGCATCCTGTCTAATGTTTTTCTGGAGTCTCTCCAAATATTGCTCCTTCTTCATGGTTCAATCTATCTTGACCAAACTACCTGGACCACTAGCCGAAAAGGAGCCCCAAAACATTAGGCTACCACCACCATGTTTCACCGTGGGTATGGTGTTCTTTGGGTTGTAAGTTTCTCCTTTCTTCCTCCAAACGTAAGAAGCATCCATATGGCCAAACAATTCAATTTTTGTTTCGTCAGTCCACAAAATACTTGAGAAAACGGACTCTAGAGAATTCACATGGGTCCTAGCAAACTTTAGACGTGCTGCAAGGTGTTTTTCGGTGTGCAACGGAGTCCTTCTTGGTCTTCTTCCTTTCAGACCATTTTCATGCAGAGTCCTTTGAAATGTTTGCCTTCATATTTTTATGCCAAAAGACTCCAGATTTTCTAAAATGTCCTTAGTAGTGGTGGTTGGATTTGCATTAACACTTCTTACAATATTCCTGGTGGCTCTAGCAGACAGTTTCCTTTTCCTTCCTCTACCAATCAAGTTGTTTATTGTGTGGTCGCTCTGGAATTTTTTGATGATACTCTGTACTGTTGCTGTAGGGACCTCAAATTTCTTGGAAATTGACTTGTAACCTAAACCATCCTTATGTGAATTCACAATTTTAGTCCTAAGATAATTACTCAGCTCTTTTTCTTCCCCATTCTAATAATTTTTATTCTTTTATTGGTTTTCAGTTGATATCATTTTAATTTCTGAAAAATGCAAAAAACGAAATGAAATTAATCACAGATTGTATAAAAGCATTCAAAATAAGAATCAAACAGGAAACAAACAGTCAGAAACTCGATTTATACTGAAAAAATAAGGGTGTATGATTATTTTTGAACATTGCAGATTTTATAAATAGCTGTATATTTCTTTTATTACAAGTATCCCGAGATTTTAAAATGACGAAAATGATCAGAAGAGGTTTATTAAGAATATGTATCAATATGGACGTAAACAATAAATTCTTACAAAGTTACACCTAATAAACTCAATTTTCAAGGGGGGGGTATGAATAATATCGGGCACAAGTGTATATAACATTTTATATATTATATATTATATATATTATATAATATATATATATTTTATATATTATATATATTATATCATATACATATATGTGTGTGTGTGTGTGTTTGTGTATTATGCGTTGCTAATTAATTAGCAATGGAGAACACTTTCTCACAACTTACCTATACTTTACGTAATTTAAAATCAGCATATGCTGTTAAACATTTTATTTTGAGTTCTTATTTCAAGTTTCCTCATTATCTATTACATAAGCTAGATTCAAAATATCTATTATTTAAGACTTAATTTTGTTGAGTCTTAAAAAAAATTGCGTTCAGTGAATGTTGTCGAATGTCATATATATATATATGTGTGTGTGTGTGTGTGTGGGTGTGTGTGTACAGATATAAATATATATATATATATATATAGAGAGAGAGAGAGAGAGATAGAGAGATAGAGAGGAAGAGTAGGGAGAAAGAATGTGAGAGAAAGAAAATTACTCAATTTATTTACAACTTTTTTGAATATATATATATATATATATATATATATATATATATATATATATATATATATATATATATATATATATATATACAAGCAAAAGTACCCGTCGTTGACTAGGTTAAAAAACAGCCTACACAAAATGTATTCTGATTTATGAAAGTATGATTGGTTATGAAAAGGAAGGGTTGTAAATTTAGGGTGAATTTTGGGGTATCAAAACCAAAGCAAAATATGATGAAAGTAAAAATAAAATAGATAACTCCAATAATTTATTATACCATACCTGTTCACACTGAAACACTTATCACAATATTCTGTGGATCTGTATTGAAAAAACCTTGTTAAAATGTGTGACATATTTCTATTCTATGGAGGTCAGGTGCGAACGAACACCCCATAATTTTATTATACTATATTTCTTCAAACTGAAACATAATTATCAAAGTATACTTACGCAGATAGATATGAAAAGTCTTTATTAAAGTGTGTGCCTATTTCCATTCTATGGAGGCCAGGCGCGAACGCAGACCCCACAAGTTTAATATACCATCCCTATTTTAGTTAAAACATACTTATCAAAGTATTAGTATGTAAATCTATATCAAAAACACTTGTAAACGTTTTTTTTTATTTTTACAGGCGCGGACGCAGACCCCACAATTTTAATAAACCACCGTTCTGCCAGATCAAACATACCCATTTCTGTGTCTCGATACATCTTCTATCATTATGTGTAATTAGTTTATTAAAATAGTCAACCATATAAGAGCCTATTCGTGACCAGGCACACACAAACACACACACAGACATTCAGTTTTATATTATAGATTTACCCAATTTACTTAATTTATTTACAACTTTATTACATGTGTTATACATAATATATACAACAACAGAGACTATTAATTTTTAGGTCATTAATGCATAAGTAAAGTCATCGAAGCAATGAAATTGACAACATCCTCAAATCTATTCAAGCAGAAATAAATTTACGAAGCACTACATCTTATATATAACACTATTTGCTTACTATCATATTTTGCCAACATTTTCCTCATCCAAAAATCTCTGTAACTTATCAGATTTTAATCAAACAATTCCATTTCTGATTCTTCAACTTTTATTGATCTTGAATTCATGTATCTATAACTTTTCTCATCTTCTCTCATCTTTTAGTCAGCCGAGTATCAAATTACTTCCATATCAGATATCTGTATCGATTGTCCATTCAAATTACAAATCGTGTCTTAGACAAAATGAATAATTTGTTCGGCGAATAGGTAATCTGATTGAATCAAACGTCTTTATTGTTTTCTCAAATTTCAACATAGCTGACGGATCAATTTACAATTAGTATTAATTTCTGTCCAATTTGTCAATAGTAAGATACCATCTTGTATTATTTATAGGTATGGAGCCACAAGATTTTATCATTTCTAAGATATTAATTCTCGAACATAGTCATACATATTTAGGGTGTGTTTGCTAATATGAATTCGGACAAAAAAAAGATTAAAGCTATATAACAATTCTGAGACAAAAAAAAAACAGGTCTTAACAACGCAACCGTAAACTAGGTATAACCTTCAAGAAGCAGCTACCAAAATAAAGGCGAAAACATGCTATGATGCCCGCGCATTTCTATATATTCACTCGGCGACAGAAATAGCAGATAGTTTATTCGTAGTCTCAGTCGTAATGCCCTAGTTGGTGTTTCTATCTTCGTTTTCCGCCGTGTAGCTGTAATTATTAAGGTTATGACAACAGCATATTCTTTTCCTTGTTTTGGCTCTCAGGCATATATCCATTAATATCTTATATGGTTCTATGTATAGTGATGTGGTTCCCGGTTGATTAATTTTGTCTAACTGTGTCGGATAGATACTCGAGAGTAAAAACAATGAAAAGAATATGCTGCCGTCCTAGCCCCAGTAATTATGTACAATATAAACGATAGAATACTCTAACAACTCATGCTTTTTGGTGTTTTATGTCTTCATTCTCGCACAATACTGGAAATATACACATAAGCTTAGTAATATCCACAGGAGATTGCAACCTATGAAACAAACAAAAAAAAAGAACGTGCGAATGAACAAAATCAGCTTATTTACCAATGAGACAGTTGTAACCCTTTTCCTTGCAACTTATCACTCTTTGAATTCGACCGTTTATTCAACGTTTTATATAGTAGTCTACGTTCTACTCTTGTCTAATAGAGTTGTAGTTGTTCTTATTTAATTTAAAATTTACATAGACAATTCTGATTTCGTTCTCTATATTCCTATTTGCAGATTGTCATGACGTGGCACGAATACGTGACTACATTTCACGTATATCTAAAAAGAGTGAAACTGGTCCATGTCAGTTGAAGCTACGAATTGAAATGCGAGCGCTGAGCCGTGTACTTATCAACCATTTACCAGTTGCTGCAACCCGACACGGACTTTTACTATAGTACTAACGTAATGAATCTCTTCTGTATTTCATGTCTGTGTACCGTTCCCCATTCCCTCATACAACACATAATATTTAGGGTGTTATTCAGACCTGCATAGGCCTCTGCCATAAAGTTAGATCCATCGATCAAAAAATATCTTGCGCTATACTTTAGAAATCGTGGAAATTCAAGAAGTTAATATTTACAAAACAAGGATGGGTGATATTGGAGTTTGGAAGCATAAACTTATCCAAGAGACTCTAATTCGAGAAAACATTAACTATATACGACAACGCTGGAATAGGCATGCACACCGCTACAAGGCGAATATCTTGACTCCCCGCTTTATATCATCATTGCTTTTAAATGCTTAGCGGAAATTACAGGCCGGCTTTATTAAAAAGTACAACTGCTACCGTCAACAACGATCTTGAACTCATGTCGATTAAAAGCTTCGCCAGTGAAATTGCGATGAAATTGCAATATCGGTTAAGGACAATCAAAATAATGTAGCTTAGTTTTTTGTTTACGAAAATTACAGTCAGTCGATTCAACCTGCTCTAGATCATTTCAATGATATGTACAAGTATGAATGTAGAGGGTGCCCCTCTAAATAGATAATTGTGGCATTTACAGTCCCAGAGAAAACTTATCTTCATGTAGAGTATTCTATTAATTCTCTTTGTTTTATTTGCGGTATTATCACGCTTACACGCCTGTTGCTGTTAGACCACCAAAGATACTCGGTGTTAAGCTTAATCGGTATTAAATGGATATCTAGTTGGGAAAAAGAGCAAGTGCTGTATATGCTCCCCGCTTATCTCCCTGTTGTTTCCAGTCGTCTTAGATTTCTCCTTGCCAATGGAAGCAGGCGGTATCCTCTCAGGAGGGGTAAGGCTTGGGATTGCGCGACCCTTGCTTCGTGATTATATAGGCAGGCATTTTTACAAGGAGTATCAATTTTCCCCCTTGATAGGACGGAATTTATTAATTATTTGGTAAAAATCAGCATGTAAGATGTGTAATCTGCTCCATTCTCTTAGTGACATTCGTTTCGCCATTTCTTCTTAGGTATAATTAAATCTCTACTTATGTAAAATACACTTTGCTTGCGCGTGTATGGGGGGGTCGTTCTTTATGAATTTCGAAACGGCCAAGACGATTGTTTTAAAATGTTATACAAGTGTACTTGATGTGTTTGGAAGTGTTCTTGCGTAGGATTTGTATCGGAATGCGCCCGATACGTATCCAAAATCAATAATAAAAAAAATACAAATAAAGCAGGAAATCTAATTTTTACTAAAGTTTACACTTTATACGGCCCAAAATTATAAATACTTTAGAGAAATATTATCACTGCACAAGCAGAAAGATCAGCGTATAAAATCAAAGTATATTCTTTTATAAGACAGTTGGCGCTTTCGAAATAGATGTTTCTATTGTCAGCACAACTGAACCATGATACTTGACTTTTGCATTTTAAAGTATAATTTAAGCCGTTTAAAAAAATCTATATATCTATGAAAGAGAAATGTCTGTGTGTATGTGTGTCTGTCTGTGTAGATTTCCCTACTAAATAACTCTGTCAATTTTCGGGTGATCTTTGCAGATTCTACCAAATTTCTCCGACAATTTTGGGTCTAAACACTTGAAATTTTAGATGTAGGTGACTTGGACATGGGTCAGACATTTTATTTTGATTTGACACCAAAATAATAGATGTTAAAGAGTCAAAATTGGGACTCAAGTTATAAAAAATGACCTCTGCGGTCTCTACGAAATTACTCAGACAAATTTTAGTCTAAACATTTGAACTCTTACATAATCTGTATTCACACGAGTTATGAACAGTACGTAAGCTCGACCAAAGCCGGGCTGAACTGTTAGTTTAAAAATAAACTAAAACAAATTAAAAGTCGTGGTTCCCTTTTTTGGTTAGCCGGTCGTGGAAATAAACTCAATGAAATAAATTTAAGTGACGTCAATGGCGTGAGTTCACAAAGAAACGTTGGTTTAATTTGAATAAAATAAAATACGCATCAAGTGCGCTTGAAAGGCAAATCACAACGTAATATGAGGAAAATAAACAAATATTTTACTTGTTTAAAATTTATATCAAATATATTTCAGAGATATAATCCATATTCAGTGTGCTCTTTTTTCCTTTCCTTCTTCCTTTCCATGTTGTAAAGTTGGAGAAAGAAAAAGCTGTTGGTAAAGAGCCCAGCGTTGTATCCAGCGGTTGTATTTTGAAATGTTTGAACTAGCGTAGGCAACGTGAGAATAATGTCAAGGGTGTGAGTTCAATATAGAAACGTTGACTTAATTTGAATAAAATAAAATATGCATCAAGTGCGTTTGAAAGTCAAATCACAACGTGATATGAAAGAAAATAAACACATATTGTACTTGTTTGAAATCTATAACAATATTGTCTGTCTCATATAGGTTCAATGGTATCCATTTGTACTTTTACACAAATGGTTAAATATTAATAATACAATTCCCTTTCTCGGTGTATTAATTGACTCCAACAATCCTACATAATATATGACTTCAATATATAAAAATACCCACTAAAATCAATTCTAACATCCTTAACTATCAAAGCGACCGCACTGAAAAATACAGAACAGTATTAAAGAAAACATCTAATCCAACGAGCATACGATGTTTCCCCGTCCAAGAAAATATTCTACGACGAATTGGCAACTATAAAACAGACTTTAATAAACAAAACACAATTTATTGTTGTACTCTATGCATAGGTACATGACCCCCAACACTAACAAAAACTTTCAGCTTTATTACAAAAATCAATTCAATTCTAATTATAAACACGACTAAAAAATAATAACAAACCTAAAAGACGATATACAAAAACGATTGAAAAAAAATAAACCAAGCAAGCGAATATATTATACAGAAGTTAAAACGTTAAACTTATAACTAAAACAATAATTTCATTAGTCCCATCTTTAAAGAAGTAGTATAGTTTATTTCAATTCTTTATGTTAAGATCTTCTCGGGTATTATCTCGTACTTAAATGTGAAATAATGTATATATTTTTCGACATATACTAACAAAATATGCGAATATGTTATTGATAGGTCAAAATATTTTTATTCTAATATCCTCTATCTTTCTTTTTTCATAGCCAATTTCACTTTTTATTTCTTAATTTATACTGGACAAGTACTTCCAATAACTAAAATTGTGTGTCAAAGGTTTTTCTTGTTTTCCTTGTTTTCCCTATCTTCTTTTCTTGTGTTCTTCAGTTTATTTGACAATGTTATTAAACTTAGTGTATATCGTTTCTAATCGCCATTTTTATTAGCTTTTACTTCGCCACGGTTCTTTTCATTGCGCTGTTTGCTCTCCGAAAAGCGGATAGTATTTCATAAACTTCAATTTAAACCATTTCAATTTATTTCCATTCAAACGCTAAAATATACCATATTACGTTTTCTATATTACAATCTGATATGTTTATATAATTTCTCGTTCAATGATCCAAACATATAGAACCGTGATTAGCGTTTTTGACAAGATTCGAATCGGAATAAAAATAAATAAATGCGGAATTTCAAAATCTAATGCTTTACCTTAATGCAGTAAACCTTTTAACGAAATAAAATATACACTAAACATTATAGAAATAAAATCAGAAGCACTAGAAGAAATTGTGTTCGGAATAAAATCTTAGAGAATCGAATTCTATGCAAATAGATTATAATTTTAAGGCGTCATTTTCGGATGACAAATAGGATGGCATTTCGCTTTTCCTCGCTGAAAGACTGACGTATAAGTACATTATTTACTAGATTTAAATCATTTTCTTGGACTTCGGGCCGGGATCAATGTGTAGTATTTGTTCAAGCAGATACTGCAAGCAAAGACCCTATGAGGGGGCGACCCCACAGATAAGACCTTGGTCAATGTAGGGGCAACCCTTCATACCAATTGTCACTATCCAGCTCCCCTACTCCCCGGGGAGTTGGTCCCCATTTCCCCTTCACTCCTTACTTTAAAAATCGGCCTTGTGCCTAATTTGCTCGGTGGGGGAGCAAATAAATACCATCTGTTCAAGCAGATACTGCAAGCAAAGACCATATGTGGAGGAAACACCACATATAAGACCTTGGTCAATGTAGGGGAAACCCTTTATACCAATTGTCATTATCCAGCCCCCTACTCCCAGGAGAGTTAGTCCCCATTTCCCCTTCACTCCGCACATTAAAATCGACCTTGTGCCTAATTTTCTCGGTGGGGGAGCAAATAAATACCAACCCCACATATATGACCTTGGTCAATGTAGGGGCAACCTGTTAAGTTTTGAGACATTGTGTTGAACAAAGATGGCGGCGTAGTTCAGATCAGTAAACAAGATGGCGGCCAAGAAGCAAATGCGGTCCGTGCTGTAGTTAATGAAGAACTGATTGAATCCAAAATTCGACAATTTTTATAATAATTTTTAAACGTTTTCATTGGTTGTTTAGCACAGCGATTGGTTATAAAAATGATTGGCGAATCCATTCGTCTCATTCCCCCACCACTGCGTCTGATGGGGACGGTCTCCTAGCGGCCTCGGCTGCAGGGAGACAGGGTAGTACAAGTCAAGGATTCGTCACTTGACACTCAGCCCAACAGGTGAGGGACCGGGAACCGATCCAGCACCTGTTGGACTGAAGTACGCCGCCTGGGTAATACTTAGGAGGTTCACCCTCCCAGGCCTTGCCACTGGGCTTTCCGGTGGAGCAAGTTTATTGCTTGCTGCCTGAGGCGCCCCGACCGGGGAATGCCGACGGGGTTACTCAGGCAATTTTTAAAATTGCAGGAGTGTCCCTTCTTTAGGAGAGCCTGCGGGGTTCCCACCTTCCGGCCTTGTGTCACATTTTGCCGATGTGGGCGGCAATTAAATAATTACCCCCACCATTCGTCTGATGGGGAAGGTCTCCTAGCGGCTTCGGCTGCAGGGAGACAGGGTAGTAGTGCTCGTCAAGGATTCGTCACTTGAGACTCAGCCCAACAGGTGAGGCTCCAGGAACCGGCCCAGCACCTGTTGGACTGAGTTACGCTGCCTGGGTAATACCTAGGAGGTCCACCCTCCCAGGCCTTTCCACTGGGCTTTCCGGTGGAGTAAGTTCATTGCTTACTGCCTAAGGCGCCCCTACCGGGGAATGCCGACGGGGTTACTCAGGTAATTTTTACAATTACAGGAGTGCCCTCCTTTAGGGGAGCCTGCTGGATCCTCAATTTGGTCGGTGGGAGAGCAAATAAATACCCACATATAAGACCTTGGTCAATGTAGGGGAAACCCTTCATACCAATTGTCACTCTCCAACTCCCTACTCCCCGGGGAGTTGGTCCCCGTTTCCCCTTCACTCATCACCTTAAAAATCGGCCTTTTGCCTAATTTGCTCGGTGGGGGAGCAAATAAATACCCTAATCAATATACTATACAAGCATGACACGTGTGTATGCTTTTACTGGAAAATCAACTAACCTTAGAAATTTCCGCTCCCACTTGTAAAGCCAATTTAAGTGTTTTTAGTTTTGCGATTATTTATAACGATCTATAAGTATTGTTTCATTATAAAATGTATATAAATTAGTAATCATTTTTTTACGTCAGCATAATTTCATAACCGAGAAATAATACCCTCAGTGTAAATAGCTTAAGTAAGGATGAAGGTTGTTTTGCATTTTCATCATGTTATTTGAGAGGAAGGAGGGGGCGAACCGTATATATACACGATCCTTAGTCGAAAGTAATACCTTATAGAAATACACGTATCTGTAAATTAAGCATGCTTTATCCATCTAATGCGTGAAAACAACGATTAACATTTAATTGGAAGTGTAAGTTAATATAACTTGCAACTAGCGACTTGCATTTTATATGACAAATAAAAATCTAAATTAGATTTAATTTAAAATAAAAACAAATAGAAATTGAATGTACAAATAAAGAAAAACGTTTTATACGTTCGTACTATTATATACCAAGAAAAGACATCTACGCAAGAACGCACGTCTGCATGGTAACTGACCTCTATGCTACGCTGTTTCCTCGCACGAGTCAATGATTACGTCAGACCTAGATTTTTGACTGGCAAGAATGTTCATTTGTCCGAGATAGGCTTCACTACATGAACGCTTGTGTTCAGCGTAAGTTACTGTTACTCCAACGGATATGCCTATTTTCTATTTTTCTTTATTGAACATATTCATGTTAATATTATATAAACTTAATAAATTGTTTCTTTTTTATGTATATATTTTACAACATGGTTAATCAGTAGATTCAAGTGTATTCCTCTACAACTTATATAATAGTCTAGAAATGGACTGTTTGAGGACAGACACATTTCTCATGTATAGTTTTCATTCAGCTATTAATACAGGGTGGCCCACTTAAAAGTCCAGAAAATGTAGTAGGGAGGAGGAACATTTCTTTATTGTCTAAATAACCTGTAACATTGTTTAAATTGTAGTGCTATAAAGGAGGCTGGGAGTGCTCCCCGTTTATATCTATGCATTTCTGGGCACATTTGACAACATTTGCAGATACTGCCTGTAGATCTTTTCTGGTGCTTCTTCTAATTGCGTTGGTAATGTTCTGGTCAAGATTTGCATAACCTTTTTGTTTTAAATTCCCCCAAAGATAAAAAAAATGACATAATGAGAAGTGCGAGGATCGTAGTGGCAGTAAGCGCTTTGCTTATTTTTTTTTCCTTCTTCTGTAAGCATGTCATAGACTCGTGTCGGTGATATGTGGGATGTGTGGCATGTAGCGCCATCGTGGTGAAAACGAATCGCATTTTGTCTAGTGGTGTCAGTCGGTCGTAAGACAAAGATTAGTGATAGGGCTACTTTTAAGTAAGCTACACTGTATATTTCTGATATTATTATTATTATTATTATTATTATTATTATTATTATTATTATTATCCCCTATACTTGTTTGGATCCTTGTGTTTTTTATTTATAGTTTGATTATATTTTCAGGTATCATATTCCATTTATAGCAAAACATATTTTCCAAATGTATTATTAAAACATAAACAAACTACTGTAGACCAAATTGTGTATTTCATGAAATGTTCACCTTCTGATAAACTTCCAAATAATAATTAAATATGATGCACCTCTTCTACATTGGACTAAAAATATAATATTGATGAAGAAAAATATAAAATAAACAAAGTAACAAATTGAAAGTAAAGTATATTTTCTAACAGCAAAGAAGGGTGTGTGTTAGATCTCATTAATTAAACAGATTAGCACTCGTGATTTTCCCCCCAAAAAACTATTGACCGCAGGTATAAAAAAAGGATTAATAAAGATATGATATAAGATTATACATCCGGTGAGTTCGCAAAGTATTGTTTCTGCGCATAAATATAACGGATAATAACGGGTAATCTAATTTAAGCGGAAACACTTTTAGCTACGGATAGCAGCTGAAGCATATATCGGTTGTTAGATCAGAAAAATGGTTAAAACAGTAGCAAAATAATCATAAAATATTAACGCAGTAGCAGAATAATAAAACTAATTACGATGTAATATCGGTGCTAATGCACTTACTGATCCGCACTATTTTTTAAATCGTATTTCCAAGTTTAATTAAAGTTTTATATGTTTTTGTATTCAATTGTAAGGTTAAAGCACAGAAAAGGCACAAAACACCCTCCCCTCCCCATGTTAAGAATGGCTTTTTAAATAATAATATTTCAGCACGGATCAATAAGTGCATGAGTACCGTAATATTTAATGGATTTGACATAAAAAACAAACATTGTTTCATATTTAATTAAAAAAAATTCCGTCATTTAAATGCATTTATAATCTGATGATTATCGAGTATTTGAATTACAAATGAATTAAATTCTTAATACTTTTAATTTTAAAATCTTCATCTCGAATTATAATTCGAATAAAACATCCACCAATCTACCCTCAGTTGTTTTATCTACACAAGGAAGCAATTATTACTTGGCCTATTGCGGCTGTGCATTTAAACACCAATGGGTTCCTAATATCCTACATATGTTTGGGCGTGGGTTATTCTACGATGATATGTTGGTATTTTGATGGCAGTAATAACGGAAGCTGCGCCGCTAACCGTAGCTTTTTTAGTCGCCAACAAGAAGTAGATTTCTCCCTGGCTGCGATATTCTCTTTGTGTGAAGATATCCGTAAATGATAGATGGCTTCACATTAAGGTCATCATTTACTGGCTGTACATGCATGTTCTTAGTGCTGGTAGAATGATGTGTGGCCTACGTAATTACTTCAAAATAAGTTTTTAATTTTCATTTGCTACGTAGTATCTATCTCTATTTGGATTCTTCGGAATACTTCTCTCATCTTGAGTGTTATTTCCACAACTTTTCAGTCGATGTAATGCCCTGTCTTCTTCCAGTTTATTTTGTCAAACTCGGGAAACTTTGTTTTTCTTTGAACTCGAGAATCTGCACAGATTTTCAATGGAATCCTTATTTTAATTGACAGAAATGGTATGCTTTTATTTCGTCAGTCATAAAGTCTAAAATAATTCACAATTTATTTTCGATCGCTCCCACTGAGAATTGAAAATCTCACCGGCTAGAAAAATAGAACTTACAAGCGGATTTTACCGAGTACTGTAACCACTTCCCTACGAACAATTGCGAATTACGTAAGACATTTAATGAGATATAGTTGACTTATTGAACTACTGAGAATCGAATCAAACACCTTTACACATGATATCGTGCATGTATATATATATATATATATATATATATATATATATATATATATATATATTGCAACTAGGAAGAGAAAACTTTTATGATTCATGATTAAAAGTAAATTTGTACATATATATATATATATATATATATATATATATATATATATATATATATATATATATATATATATATATATATATATTCCTTTAATCTTCTCTGCAAAAATGGGGGAAAAAGGAGGAACAGGAGAGGAAAGAAAGAGAAATGCGGAGCCAGCTGACCGGTTTCGAGCCCCGCTTCTCGAAGCGGTATCGATGGAATATTTAAAACAAAGAATGTAAAAGCGATTACAATTGCGTTTTATTATATTTACGCGGAGAAAAAAGTGGGAAAACGATTAAAATAAAACAGCGTAATGGTCGAATACCCTAGAGATTAATCACGTTCAATCTCAGGAGGCATTCCCTTTTCGATCATTCACCTCATCTTCAAGACTCCTGTATGTTCACTGCAGACAAGTTATTCTTCAACTTGTCTTTGTACCTAAGCCAAGGACGTCCGACAATTCTTTTACCACCCTCAAATTGACTGTACATCGCAAATTTTTGAATTCTGTCATCGGGCATCCTCAATACATGACCAACCCACCGCAATTGTGATTGAATTGCGATTGAATAAGGAATGATTCAATGCCAGATATTTTGCATTTATTGAATAATTCGGTATTTGATACCTTGTCGCGGAGGCTAAGAATACATACGGAGCGTAGACAGCTTTTGTGGAAAACGTCCAGCTGATTAATATGATGTCTGTACGGGGTCCATGACTCAGATACATAAAGAAGAATGGAAACAACAGCACGGTAGACAAGGATTTTTGTGTCTAGTCGAATACCCCTTTCGTTCCACAAGCGATGGCGAAGATTTCCAAAGGCAGAAGTGGCCTTAGCAATCCTGTTGACAATTTTATCATCAAGAGAACCGCCCTGGTTCACCTTGCTACCAAGGTAAGGAAAGGACTTGACATAATTGATATCATGACCGTCGACTTTCAGCTTGCACGCAGGAAATCTATACTCTGGTGGATTTTGCTTTACGCCTTCAACTTGTTTTGGGGTAGGATGTGGCTGATGCACTACCAGTCTTCCTTATGCTTATTGTCAGGCCAAAGGCCTTGCAGGCGGCTGAAAATCAATCAAGAAGGATCTGGGCTTCCTCAAAGGATGTGGCTACCAGTGCAGCATCGTCAGCGAAGAGCAAGTCGCGAATAATTTCGGTGCGAAGAAGAGTCTTGGCCTTAAACCGTTGATGGTTAAATAAGCCACCGGATGACCGAAATTGAAACTTGACACCAGTGTCCAAATCATCAAATGCATGTTTCAGCATTAGTAGAAAGAAGAGCGCAAAGAGGACTGGCGCCATTGCACATCCCTGTTTGGTCCCATTCGTAACATCAAATGGATCAGACATCATACCATCTGAGACAACATTGGCCTTCATGCCCTCGTGAAAGGAAATGATCACGTTCAGCATGTTTTCTGGAATACCAAGCCTTCTTAAAACTTGCCAAAGAGCATCGCGATTCACAGTGTCGAAGGCTTTCGTCAGGTCATCAAACACCATATACAATTCCTGATTTTTCTCACGGACCTTTTCTGCCACCTGACGTAAGGAAAATATCATGTCAATGGTGCCGCGACCTGACCGAAACCCACACTGGGACTCTGGATACATCTTATCAACGAGACGATTTATGATTCGGTTTAGAATGAGCCTAGCCAGAATCTTTCCTGCAATTGAAAGCAGAGATATCTCCCGATGGTGGTCACAGACATTCTTGACTCCCTTATTTTTGTAGAGATGTTTGATGCAGGCATTTTTGTATTCCTGTGGAACTCGGACTGCTTTCCATATCTTTACAAAGAGAGCATGGAGCTTTTTTACCAGCACATGCCCACCATGCTTGTACACTTCAGGCGGAATTGGATTCTTTGGCGATGGGGACTTGCCAGAAGCAATTTGTTTGATGGATTCCCATATCTCCTGATAAGCAGGTTCCAATGACAATTCTGGAATATCTGGATTCTGATGAATAGAGGAGACGACATCGCTGTCAATGACAGATGAGGTGTTTAAGACAGTTTCAAAGTGCTCCTTCCAACGATTGAGAATATCTGATTTATCAGTCAGCAATGCCTCTCCATCGGTTGTGCTTAATGGGGAAGCACCACTTTTCTGAGGACCAAATACCTCTTTAAGACCATCATAGAAGGCTTTAGTGTTCTTGCTGTCAGCAGCTCCCTGCAGTGCAATTGCCTTATTGTACCACCATTGTTCTTTCATAGCTCGGAGAGCTTGTTGTACCTCACCTTTACACTTTTTGTAGGCCGTATGCTTCACTGTTGGGTTTTTGTCCTCAATCCAACATTTGTGAGATGAGTGCATTTGGTTAATCAGTGCTTTAACTTCATCGTCACTTTCGTCAAACCAATCCTGGTGTTTTCTTTTCGGTATTCCAAGGACTTCTACTGCTACAGCTTGAGTTGCTTCTCGCAATGCTTTCCAAGAAGATTCAACATCATCAGTTACATTAACACCCTCAAGGTTTTCATAAAGCTTATTGGAGAGCTCAGTTCTCCTTTCCCTGGATTTAAGAGGCCGCACACCAATGCGTTTGGGGACTGTTAATCTTGTAACTCAGTGCCTTCGCACATGCAACGACAGTTTACTTCTGAGAAGGGCGTAATCCGAAAGATAGCAAGAAGTGTGGAGGGAGCGAGTGATTTTGAAGTCACTCATGTGCTTCCGCTTTGTTATGACGAAGTCAATAAGATGCCAGTTCTTTGAACGAGGATACATCCATGTCGTCTTCCGATGCACAGGTTGTTGGAATATGGTATTGGTAATACAGAGGTCAAACTCCCAACAGATTGTAAGAAGTCGTAAACCATTTGCATTTACCTTGCCTATGCCATGCTTACCAAGTACACCGGTCCACGACAGATGGTCACTACCAACACGAGCATTGAAATCGCCAGCAAGAACGAGTTTATCATGGTGTCGAACTCTGGAGAGGACATCACGGAGGGTATCGTAGAAGTCATCCTTCTCTTGATCTGAACTGGCTAACGTTTGGTCATAATATATATATATATATATATATATATATATATATATATATATATATATATATATACACATTTACTTTTAATCATGAATCATAAAAGTCTTCCCTTCCAAATTGCAATATTTTACTTTTGTATCCCTAAAAACATTATGAAATATATATATATATATATATATATATATATATATGTATATATATATATATATATATATATATATATATATATATACAGAGAAAATAAACGCAGCTTAAAAATTAGCTTTAATAATGGCGACGCACGGGCAGAATTTCGAGATAACTTCATTTAGATTTCTACACTGCTCTTACGGTGGACTACCTATGAACTACATGTTCTTCCCGAACGTGTGACGCCCTTTATATTATCCTCTCATTTTTCTGTATTTCTAGCACGTTTTCTCTATGGAGTTATCTTTTATCGCTACAGGCTTGAATCACGCCATTTTTATCGCTACAGGCTTTAATCACACTATTTGCAGCCGGGCATCTTCCTGTTACCGCGTCAGGTTATGCTGCCCTGCACTAATATGACCCTCACTAATATTCATAATAGTTAACAAACCGTTACTTGCTGACTTAAGGTATTATATTATTATATTATAACACCCATAAGCAGATTATTCTAATACAGCATTAACCAAAGTACTTAGATAAGCCCGTGTTAGTTTTTATAAAAAAAGGTTAAAACAATACTGCCGTGTATATATTCGTAACGGATTTCTACAGAATCGAAATATTTTTACAAGGGCAAAAATACATAATTTATGATGGAACACAACTCTGGAAATCAGACTTTCTTACTAGTATTTATTGACATTTAAACAAAAAAAAACATGTTCAATAACGTTATGACGTATTGTTTTGCACGTTTTGCATGTTCATTAACGTTATGACGTATTGCTTTGCGTCACGACTGTCCTTGACTTTAAACATGCCATATAAAATCGCCGCAAACTGTACTGATTGAAGAAAACTCCTTCGGAATATTTTTTTTAAAATGTAATTCAGCCCGGCTCTACTTAAACGAACTCTTGTTTTTGTGCCTAATCAACACACGAAAAAAACTTTTGTTCTACTGTAAAAGTGAAATATCCTAAGGGTAGTTGTTTATCGAGACAATATTTTTTTAAGTATTATTATCTAATAAAAAAAAATATAGACGAAGTATAAAAAGCTCACGCAAGAAGTTTTATTAATATTAAAATTTAAAAAAATATATCATTTTTCGTATTTATTTGCCTCCCCACAAGTGGAGCTTTAACTGGAAAAAATCAATCTCACCAGAAAAGTTATATCCTAGATTCGAAAAAAAAAATACATCACTCCAAAATACTTTCTTCATCACTGGCAAATAAAAAGAAAGCTACACTAAGTATAGCTTCACAACAGATAATACAGATTATATCTAGCCGAAAGAGCAAGAGAATATTCAGAATATCTGTATGATAGGTGGTGATAACAGATCGATAAATAGATGATAGGATACAACACTGGAATTTAAACTTTCTTACCAGTTTTAGTGACATTTAAAAACACAAAAACACAAAAAAACACGTTACGTGTCTATAACACGGAAACAACCTAATATGCTGATATTGGAGTCTTGGTTGATTTCAGTTGTTTTATATATTATTATATTTATAATCGAGCTGTTTTTTATATTATTATATTTATAATATATATATATATATATATATATAATTATAAAACTCAAATGACCTTGTAACGATGTATATGCCCCACTTTCCGGTTTACGAAATCCGGTTGCGCATGCGCGCATGACCTGCCCACTGAAATATTAACGTTATTATTTCTAAATTATTATTTAACATGGGAACCGTGGGGTTTTAAATAACTTAAACATACTACAGAAATGAACGATGTAAGAAAACAAGCAGACAGTATTAACAATTATTTATTTGGATAATTTAACCGCGAAAAAACAAAACAAAAAACAATTAGGACGTTGAAATATTAACGTTATTATTTCGAAATTATTATTAAACATGGGAAGAGTGGGATTTAAAAGAAACAAAAAACAAAAGAGCAATTGGGACGCTGAAATATTAACGTTATTACTTCGAAATTATTATTTAACATGGGAAGAGTAGGGTTTAAAATAACTTAAACGTAATACAGGAATGAACGATGCAAAAAACCCCAAGATATATCAACATTTGAATTTAACTATAATAAGTATTATCTTTTCAGTGCACATTTACCTATAAGTATGGCCAACCACTTATAATTCACTAACTGTATTTTTTTTTCAAAAATAATCAATTATAATAAACAGGACGACTCATAGAAATCTATCTATATTATTTTTTCATTTTAATATACTTTCATAGAAATGTTTCTGTTATGTCACAAATGCTATTTTCTTTACGTCACAAGTGTCACGCTCATACATGACTTCCATAGCTAATATAACATACTGACCCAACGGTTTACGGGTAGTCTAGTATATATATATATATATATATATATATATATATGATGTATAGATATATACTCTACTATTACTATACTAGTTGCATACATTAAAAAATTAACAATTGTATCCTTTATTTGTTGTACATGGCTCTACAGACGTCCATTGTGTACTCAGATTTTAACGATATTCGTCCAACCTTAAATATACTTGTCTAAGTTCGGCAATTAATGTCTATTCAGAATATATCTGTTTATGTCGAAATTTTTTAAATATTTCCAGACTATAGACGTTTATTGCGAGAGAAGGCCGCGCGATATTATTACACGATCGTTGGGCAGAACAGATACTACACGATTATCATGAACAAATAATATTTATTTCGGGTCTCAAGATATCTTATGAAATTTATGAAATTTGCTTTCCCTGTGAATCTTCTGCGAGTAATTAAAACTAACATGGAGGATGATAACATAAGCGCACACGTGTAAATTACATTAGCGGATATATATATATATATATATATATATATATATATATATATATATATATATATATATATATATATATATAGCGTATTTATAGATCATAGCGTATAACAGACGGTCTAATGTCATGGGAATGCGATAAGGTCTAGTGATAAAAGAACCGCAAAGTAAACACAATCCCCACACCATTCATTTTTAAAAATACCGCAGAGCTTACAAGATATTGAATTATTTTTGATAATATCGAACTTTAAATCAAGTGATAAATAATAAGGTAATCAGTATTATTGAATTCTTAAATAATATTAGATTTTTATAATATAATTGTTGGTGTTAATGTTTGTAAGCATTATTCGATTCATTTTTCTACGAATTAGATTAGATTCGTCACACTGCTATTATTCGAGTGAGAATTCTTTCTAGAAATACATAGGTTAATTACGAGAGAGACTACGTGAGTTTAGCCAAGTGACAAAGTTTAGGTGGACGACTTTGTCTCGATCTTGGAAGACCACAGTTTTCAGTCCCTGATTAAAACCACTAAACGCTATTACTTGCTACTGTTGATGTTAATTAAATGGCGACTATAGGACATTTTCCCCATATTGTATTTCTTTCCATATATGTATATATATATATATATATATATATGCATATATATAAATATACATATATACATATATATATATATATAATTGTTTTCCTTGTTCAACCCATGTTTATCATTTATGTATAATAAAAAAAAACCTAAAAACAGTTGTCTATTAATAAAATGAATATTTTTATTTTTTTATTTGATATACAGATACGTTTCATGTGTAAAGGGCTAATATTAGAACTGAGAATGGAAGGAGTTTAACAACACATTTCTAGAAACAAGAGGACGCCATATAAATGTTTTGTCCTAACTTATAACTGCTATTTTCCTATCAAGTTCACCTATGGAGTAGTAAACTTTACCCAATCCCCTATCTTATACAACGATACTAATTGTTCTTGAATTCGGCTATGTATGCATCACGTCACATGAGTAAACTTTTGACGGTACACAATCATACAGCATTCATATCTATAGCTTTTAACAACGCTCTATTTAATATTTTATATTGACCTAGCGAACTAGTATTAAATCCTCACCATTTTTACTAGTATACATAAACTAAATTATAAAAAGTGGAATATATTTAAAGTTTTGTGAAGGATAAATTAAAATGAATTAGTTTTGATTTTAAAAGTCGATTTTAATATAATTTCGAACATTTTAAATTTAATTTTTGTAATTTCTATTCCTTGATAAGTGTGATTCTAACTCTCCTACAAGCCCAAAAGACATATGTGTAATATAATTTTCCCAACTCGAAACAACTGTTAATAATCAATTTGAAAATTTAAAAAAAAACACAAATCAAATGATGTTATAAAATATTATACTATCATAAATGATTACCACATTTTATGACACGTTTTTCATAAAAGATTGTAGTTTTTGCGTAAGTTTTCCTTAGTTTTTTTTGTGGGGAGAAAAACGGACACATTTAAAAAAAAAATTGTTCGTAAAGTTGATTTAAAATTTTTAGAAAACAAAATATTTTTATACCTAGAAAGATGAAGAAGAAAAAACACGAAGACAACAAGCTTTTTTTTAAAACAGTGTCTTCAGCGAAAGTCTATAAAAATGATTTTAATCATCTAAATAGTTAATAACGTTATATGGGTTTTCTAAATTTTTCAAAGTTTGGACTAAACTCATATTTACCAACTGAAGCACACATGAAGTGCACAGTGAACGGGGCATAAAAATGACTAAGTTCAGCATTTGCCCCCCAAAATCCAATATTGGAAAACAAGTTTTACTCTTTACGAATATTAAAAGAAAAAAGTTACGTAACATTTATTAATAATTTCTCACTTTTACAAACATTTGTAATTCATGTTGGCTTAACTCTTTTCGTGAATATTTAAAAAAATAACTAAACCATGTATTGATAATTTCTCACCTTTACCGACATTTTTAATTTACATGATTGGATAATTTTTTGGGTAAATATTTACATTTAAGTCCACCTCCACAATTTTCTTTTTTAAATGACGGCTTTTATTGATAAATAAATCTACTTCTCTGCAACTATTATTGAAAAATAAATCTACCTTTCTTCAACGGGCAGTGAACTCCTCCTTTTTTTTAAAAATAGTATTTCGGTTGGGTATGCTGGCAACAAATATCAGTTAAATTTTGCAAATATTTTTTAAACACCCTACAAAAATGGTGTTTATTCCGGAAGCTGTTCTTAAGATGAGGAGGTTGGTGGTGATTATAAGGTAGACCTAATCTAAAAAAATACCAAGTTTTTTAAATGATTAAAATAATTTCTCACTTTTACAAACCTTTTTACATGCGCACAGAGGCAAATAACTTTTTTTTACTTTTTTATTTAAAAATTAGCAAATTTCAATGAATAGAATAATAAATCATGATTATGTGTTTTTTGTTTTGTGTTGAATGAAACTTTTTTTTCATTACAACAATAATGAACCAATTTAAATCTTCCGGCATGTGTTTAAGAGTTACGAAATTATCAATAAAATAAATCGTTTAGTTACTAAGCCAACGTCATTAAATAAAAAAAATGTTACGTGCGCATGCATTAGCCTTTACTAGGGGGTCTAAGGGAGCGACCATTAAATAATTATGCTCATCGCCATGGAACTCAACGCTCAATGAGTACCTAAAGTGGCAGTTATGCACTTATGTTATCGTGCTATTTTTTTAAAAATAGCATTTTCACACTAAATTAAAATTTTACAATATCTTTTTCTTTTATTAATTTGTTAGGTGAAAGTAAAGATAACCCGGTCGGTTTCTAATGTGTGGAAAATCTAGCCCACGAAAAAACGGGTGCTCTGGATAGTAACAAAAAATTAAAATTGCCTCAGTCTCCAGAGATTTCTTCTTTACTGAACGAGGAAAAAAACGGTGAAGTGTAGTTCACCTGTTTTTCTTCCCTCTCTCTCTTCCTCTCTTAATATCTCTCTATCCATCTCTCCCTTTCCCTCTCTCAATCTATCTTTCTCTATATATCACTCTCTTCATCTCTCTTTGAGCCCTTTTCTCTCTCTTACTACCTCTATCTCTCTCTCCTTTCCTCTGTCTCATCTCTCTCTATTTCTAACCCTCCGCCTCTCTCTGTCTATCTATCAATCCCTTTATCGCTCTCTATCTTCTTCTCTTTCTCTATTTTCCTCTCACTTTCTCTTTTCTATCTATATATCTACCTCTCTATCTGTCCATCTCTAATCCCTCATCCTATTTTAGTCTCCTAAATTAATTACAGTGAATAAGGCATTGTCAAAACATGGATAAATCCTATTTTAGTCACCTAATTTACTGACTGTGAGAATAGAAGTTATTTGAAAATTACTGCTACCTTGAACAGCACCAGAAGTAACTGGTAAAACCTTTCTAACCAAATTGATTTTGGCAGCCATTCGGTAACAAAATGACATAGCCTTAGCCCTTGCTGCATAAGGAATACCTGCGACCTTGCTTCCAAGTAGAAGAATTATTTATTCTACTTTAAAACATTCAATATTTCAAAGCTCTCATGCTCGACATATCCAAAACATCCAATATGGGGAAAATATTGCAGAAATGCAAACTTATTGTTTAGGATGAATGCACAATGGTACGCAAAAAATCACTTTAGGCTCATGGTCGATCCTTGCAAGATTTGTGTGGCAATGTCAGACCATTTGGGAATGCAGTAATATTGCATGCAGGAGATTTCAAACAAATGTTACCTGTTATTCTTCAATCAGCACCAGCAGATGAAATAAATGCTTGCCTTAAATACTCTACTTTTTTATTCCATGTGAAGACATTAAACTTAGCTCAAAATATGCATGTCCAGTTGCAGACTGTTCGATTCGCACAAAATCTTTTGCATCACCTGTGGGAAATTGGGTACGGAAAAGTGCCAGCTGATCAGAGTTAAGGGCAGAATTCTTTTACTTTTAGCTTCTGTAATTTTATTACATCAAAAGAAAAGTTAGTTTAAAAGGTTTTTGCAGATATTCAAATTATAAGAATTCCACTTGACTGAGTGAACGAGCTATTCTTGCAGGTCAATACAAAGACGTCCATGAACTTAACGCTATTATTCAATGTAAAATTCCAAATGAGGTAGTCAAATACAAATCCATCGACACTGTTGTGAAAGCAGATAAAGTGGTTAATTATCCAACAGCTATATTTGCCAGGGATGCCACCGCATGTATTGCAACTGAAATTGGGCGTACTAAGCATCATGTTGTGAAATATAAACCAATCCAATCTTTGTAAAGGCACATGGCTTGCAGTAAAAAAATTAACAAACAATATCATAGAAACAACAATCATAACGACTTTATACATATGAATATATCTTCATTCCATGCATCCTATGATTCCACCGAATACATCATTACACTTTAGGAATTGCACTTTCCAATTTTATTGTCGTTTGCAATAACCATCAACAAAGCACAGGGAACAATCTTTACAATTATGTGGCTTACAGTTACACACTGACTGTGTTTTCACATGGACAATTTATGTTACGTATTCAAGAGTCACCAAACCAGAAAATCTCTACATCAGCTAAGAAAATGGAACAACAAAAACTGTGTACCCATACGAAATGGAAAATAAAGCCTATAAGAAACATGCTTTTTCTCGATTTGGAACTTTTTCCATTGCGCCAATTTGAGCCACAGCAACGCGTGGCAGGTTACAGCTAAATATATAAACATACTGCTTTTTTCCTCGTTCACCTCTCTCTCTCTCTTTTCCTCTTTAATTCTAGCAAGCACTCAGTGACGCTGTTAAAGAGATAAAGAGTTATAGTAGTAGTAGTAGTTTTAGAAGAGAGTTAAATGTTATGTTATGGTAGTATAAATAGTCACTCGGAAAACTCTTAAGATATGATTTTGTAAAAAAGATCTTTTTTTAATCGATATTATATCAAATTATATAAAATAATATCTGAAATGATACAGAAGAACATGGAGAGTATTATTATTACTATTCGAAAGGAGTTCGTTAAATATTTGGCGAGAAAATTATAAAAAATGTTTTTTCAAGCAGTATCTACGATGTCATTACTCAATAGTAGTCTGCAAGTAACATTTGTTGTCGAGAAGTTACTTGCTCGACTAATATATATATATATATATATATATATATGCCCACTTTGTATGTATACATATATATATATATATGTTTGAAGTTTTTAACATTTGAAACCACACAAAAAATTATTTTTTATCATTCATTAAAAAAACATCTAGTCAGTAAGTCATTTAATCACCTGCAATCACTGCATCAACTCTCAAATTTACTATAATACCAATTTTTATATTTTTTAAGGGATCATCAGTTGTTTACCATGAAACACTGTTTCGGGGATTTAAAAACAAAACAGTGTATTACATCATGGCTCCCCAGCAGTGTTGATCAAACACCACCACCCTTAATCTTAGGAAGAAGACAAGTTACAAAAATTTTTTTTTCCCCCCAATTTCCTATTCTTAATTGTAATTACTAACCTTTTCATAGTATAAAAATGAATTTCTTACCTGTGCGATTCATCAATTTCCACATTTAAAATGGATACATTTTTTAATTTTTTAATTTATCAGTCTTGTATTTATAAGATTTGGATGAATCCATTTAACTACTTATCACCCCCACTATAGTTAGTAGTTTGTATATTTACATTCTTATTTATTTAAAATTAGATATATAAAGGTTAAAAATATTTTATTTTTACATATATACATTTTTTTTTTTTTTTTTTTTTAACTATATAAATTTATTATATGTAATTATAAATCCATTTATACATTGCTAATATAGTTTTGGATTTCCTTTATCAATATAGTCTGGTTTATCTTAAACGATTCAAAAGCATCAGGATAACGAACAAATGCTTTATTTAACTGTTTAAATATTTTATTTTTATCTCCACCTTGTTTTATCATCCTTATTACTAAGCTAGAAACTGGTGGTATAAAATCTGTTAATTTTAGAGTAACGCGAGCTATTCTCAAAAACTCTGACATAATGGTTCCATAAAACACAAAAACGGGGCAGGTGCTATCCTTATGGGGCATACGTACTATTTTAAAGGGGAAAGCGTTTCTTTTATCAAATATTTTATAAAGAAAAATTCCATCCTCAATTTTTATATCTAAATCCAGAAATATATATATATATACATGACCACCTTGTAAAAATATATAGATGGATAGATTATATATATATATAAGTATACAGAGAGAGAGAGAGAGAGAGAGAGAGAGAGAGAGGAGGAGAGTGTAAAAACACCTTGTCTTTTTCCTCGCTCACCTTTGTCTCTCTTTTTCTTTAATTCAAGCAAGCAGTCAGACTGACGCTGTTAGAAATAACGCTCGATTGGAAAATCTTAAGGAACGAATTTGTAAAATAGATTTTTTTTAATCGACATTATATCAAATTATATGAAATAATATCTGAAATGAAACAGAAGAACATGAAGATTATTATTAATACTATTTCAATAGAATTCATTACATATTTGGCGAGGAAATTTAACATTTGTTTTTTCAAGCAGTATCTACGGTGTCATTACTCAATAGTAGTCTGCAGGTCACATTTTGTTTATCGAGCAGGTTATCAAAGCAAGCTGGCGGAAAACTATAATTCATAACTTTCTTTATTGTTAATATATTTTATTTTTATTATTAGAGAGCGAGGAGATTCGTACCAAAGTAATGCTGAGTCGTTACACCACCGACGAGCGGATATTTATTGTAGAGTGATACCTTGCGTTGAATCAGTCAATATAAAAAAAATCCAAGAAAATTCCCCGCCCTTTTCTAACTCCAACCCCAAACTTTCAACAAGAAATTCATCATGTAGTGCAAGTGATGAAAATCGTAATCAATTAGCAGAAAGTCTGGACGAATATCCGTCTTCACCAGTAAAATGATCAAGCAACATTAAAGTCTCTCAATTATCTACTCGTCGAATGCGTCATAAAGAAAGCAGTTACCCATCCAGAATTCAATTAGTGCAAGTGCTTCAGTCATGAGATCATCCAAAAAGCTTGAAATATTCTATGCAATTCAAAGATTTGGCTAATACGGATCCAAACTTCTTTAAAAAACCGGTCAACGCAAACAAACTGGTTACAAAAAGTACCCTTAAAACAACATAGAGGATGAAATCAGTGCCATAAGCTCTGAAATATTAGGTCATGTGCTTCACAATTCCATGAAGGAAGGCACAAAGTTGTGAAAATTAAAATGGTGGACATTTGAATAAGATCATTTTTCATAACTAAAATTAGAACTTAAAGAACACATATCCTAGATTAAGTTGTGTAAATAAAATTAGGATAAGGGGTCTATGATACCTTACTATATCGCTGCAAAACCTTCGATTATTAAACTTGTAAAAAAGGACTAGTGAATAGCCAACGTCAGTAAGTATTTCACTCGTTTTTATTTACGAGTCAATATATATCAATGCCCGAGATTGTTTGTGAATACACGTAATGAGTTAGTGAGTCAAGGATGAGAGTCGATGGTCAGCACTCAGAGAGTAGAGACGGTCCACTAACCGGAATGGTTTCAAGGAGAAGAGACTGTTGAAAAATATCGAAAGAACAGTGTGCAGCTTTGCAATGGAAAAACAAATATTTTTTCTGTCAATCAATAAACGCAGCTCCTCCAAAAATTCGGTAGATTACATGGATAATAGATAAGGTATGTTTCCTAATTGCCGAAGTTAACTCTTCTTGTAGCCGTCTCCTATTGTAAAGACCGTCTATCATAAATGTTATATGTCCTCTTTATATACTCATCACTAGGCGATCACATATTCATATTAAATATATATATACACACTCTACATCTGTAAGACAATTAAATATATCACACGTTAAACATAAAATATATACATTCATATACACCCGTAAATATATGAACACATTATATAGCCTATATAAAGCCAGATGAAGTTTTATGTAATCATTTCTGTCAGTCATGAGGCAATCGTTTTTCTGCTGTAGGAAATTGTCCGTCAACTTACAACCAGTTTAACGAACATCTTCGACACTATCAACATATTGTAGAAAAAAGTAAACATTTGACATATGCCATTTTCAAATGATATTAAACATTAATATAGACATTTAAAAAAAATTCAAGTTTTCTCTTTTTCTAATTTGCTTTTATTAAAGCCTAAACATGTGTTATTAAAATAGAAAAATAAAAGCATTAAAAGTAATATGGTTAAATAATAAATTTATAACTTAAAATAATGCACCATTAAGAACTGATTATATAATGTTATAAATCGAATTAAAAAATCTAATTGCTGCAATATTTTAAGTTATAAATTTATTATATTTTTATTAAAATATCTTGTCCGTTTTTTTCCAGTTTGAACAACTACTCCTTTATTTTTCCACATTTAAGCTTAACCATATTACTTTTCATGCTCGTATTTTTCTATTGTAAGTCATAATTTTTCCAGGTTTCCAATTATTTCAAGTAATTATTTCAAATCTACTTCTTTATTTAATTTCAGTCTTATTTTTTGCCCCAATAAACGCATATATAATAATAATGTACAACACTCGTCTGCTTTCAATAAAATCACTCTCATTATTTCCTATTTATGCTTTCATTCTCCCTGTTTCACTTCTTACTTCTCTTTCCGCGACAGCAGTGAATTAGTAGTAACAGTAGTCGCTGAAGCAATAGCAATGGAAACCAATAATGAAATGCGTCGCTCGCCTCCTTACATATTCTTACGATTTTGAACATCAAAAACTTCATCGTGATGTTTTTCTGAACAGAAATTGAAAATTTTCTTCACACTATACCTGAGAAGGTGATCTATAAATTGTAATAATTGTTTGAAATTTGGTAAAAAAATGAATGAACCGTGAAGCTTTAAAGCATTTCTACACAACTAAAACTACTACTTAACCATATATTCAAACACGGTAGTGTTTGAATGATACAATTTTCTTCGTACTGTATTATCTTGAACCTTTAATCTCGTTTGAATATGGGCTATGTTTCTCTTGGTTCATCTTTCTATTTGACAATCTGTTTTTCTTATGCTGTTATATCTAAAACATTGACGGGAGTCTATCTCAAAACTAAACACTTTAATCTATATTTTATATTTTACGTTATGTTTTTCTTATTAATACAATAAAAGAATAATAGAAAATACGTTGTTTCGGCTATTCGCTTCCATTAAAGGCCAGCGTATACATGCGTTCAATAGAGATGGTTATCATATGTAAAGAGAATACTTATTCCCCGACTGGTAACATTAATTACCCAGACGTAACAGTCTTGCGGAACTTTCATATCTCATTACAGACATTTAAATCCAGATTTAAAATGGGTAAGTTACCTAAAAATATTTTTCTAATGACTTTTTTTTTTTAAGTTTGCAATCTTCGATGCAGTTATAAAATACTATTTCAGTAAAAGTACTACAACTTACGTAGGTTCGAATTCGTTTATGACAACGGAAAATAAAATAAAAAGTTAAGCAAATATCTAATCAAAACGACCCTAAGTGCTGTTTACATTTAACAAAATTCGTTACCGGTTCTGTTTAGTTAGTAATTTGTAATCTATCTATTCCTTTCTGTTTTGAATCACTCAAATATGTCTATCAGAATCGAGACAGAAAACTCCAAACACATCATTACATATTATTAGTGCTCCGTCCTTAAAAAAATCATTTCCTTTTTCCAGAAATAAATGATTATAAGAATATAAGTAAACGGAAAAGATGTGTCGCCACATTATAGTTTATTTCACTTACCACATGTATAAAGATCTGACGTTTATACATAACTAACTATAAAAGATGTTTTAGGACTGTTCTAATGCTCAGGGGATGTGAAGCAAATACATTAGTTTAGACATTCGTAATTAAAAACCTTTGATCTTTATAAACTAATGTTTTTAGAGTATGTATCCTGACTATTCACGTCAAAGAAATAAGTTGATTATGGAAATATTTTTCAGTCTGGGTAATCTTCCGAAATATTCCAATTGCTCAGTGTGTGGTAATCTGTTTCCTGATTTATCTCTTTCATAATCGCTAGAAATCACTTGGACATATAAGTTACAAATTGAATGGCGCGAGCTACTTTCAAAGTATTATTTCCGGCTTGTTATCTACGGACTTATACATTCAGACATGATTAATCTTGTAAACCAGCTTATATTTATATTTTCGAGCTTTTCAAGTCTACCTACAAAAATATTAGGAAAAACATTGTGTGTATTGGAATGTGGCTTTGCTCACTGTTCACACATAAACATAAACATAGGCACATTAATATATGAAATATGAGAAATGCGTGTACGCATATTATTGTGTAGGCTAATTAGTGTTCAGTTATATGGTTGTCATTTGCACATCATTGGCTCTTGGCACAATCTCTCGCTTAACGATAAGTGAAAGTAAATATGATGATCTGCTGAAAAATAATCCACTGATGTTCTATCATTTTCCGCATATATCGTGTTCCAGTTTCGAATTTCGCTTTCTGTAGACAAACAGATGCAGTTTAGATAGTAGCCCATGGAATATTATATTTTATATATACACTATTTTGAGGAATTTGCGGTTTGTACCAAGGAAAACAGAACAATCATCTGAAAAGTAAATTTGTTTCTGTGTGTTTGTGTGTAAGTTCATTCGGAAACGGCTACTTTCCACCGAGCAACGCCTGTTGGGGGGTCCTGCTAGTATATATATATATATATATATATATATATATATATATATATATATATATATATATATACTAGCAGTTAAGCCTGGCTTTGCTAGGGTCCTATGTAATGTTCATAACTTTATGTGCATATGTCTGTGAAAGGATCTCCCGCTCAGGTCAGCATTTGACCTTTGACTTTCGTCGTGATCGTCTAGTCTACCGGGAGTCCTTCACATGGGTTCTCAGCTCCATGTTGATTTCTGTTGAAAAGTACAGAGCGTCGCATGCGCGCCGGAAAAGAAAGACCGACTCAGGTTTTCTAACTACGAAAAAGTTAATTTCATAATAGTTCAGGTTTTTACATATATACAACGTTCAGTTCTATTACACCAGAAAATATCAAGATTTTCCCAAAATCTTATTCTTTGTTCTCAGGATGGCGGTCAGGGTGGATGGAGGGTGTGTGGCTTTCTCCGGGAGCGTTTGTTTCTCCCGAGATTTGGCTTCAGTCTGTCTATTTCGACCGGGTATGCGCTCTCATACCAAGGTGACGGGGTTGGTCTTACGATTCGCTAAACCAATCAAGGCCAGATCCATTTTGCGTGTGTGCATTTCAGCAATTCGTCCGCATTTTTACTGAATCCGGGATCAAAAAATGAAATCCTTTTCAGACGACCTCAAGATAACCCCTTATCACATGTGAGCAGGTGTCTCCCAGGCCAAAAAGTACATGATCTCGTTCCTACATTATTCTTATATTTTCTGTCATTGTTTTAAACAATAAAATTATCTCTCTGTTTTTTTTTTTCAAAGCACAATAAATTCGTCCCTTTTTATAGGGCACCTGCCGCTGTCCGGGATTTAATTAACGTTTAACGGACAAGCTCAGCATATTTTCTCGGTTTTAGGGAATTTTAGCCTCCTCAATGGGGAGCAGTATCGCTCCTCAAGATGGTCACGTCATATTCGCCCGTCTTAGACACATTGCTTCCCACGGGATCAATAGGTCTAAGATAAACACACCGCTTCCTCCTCGCATGGTTAGATACCCTATGCTTGCAGATTCCCCGCTCCATCGTTGGTTCACCTGTCAAGAAAGATAGCGTGCACATAGTCCAATAGCCACCCTCTAGATGAGGGTTCTCCCCGTTTTTTTCATACAAGAGTTCACAAACATCGGTAAGAACCAGAGAGTTTACTTAGAATCATTAAGTCTCATTTTCAACATGCACTATGATTTTTTCTACAATTAACCATAATAACACAAGATGCTCTTTTTTAATCAACATTTAAGAATGCCACTTAGTTCCTTCTCGGCTCGTGAATCCTATATTTCTCAATTATAATTCTCAGAAGTTATTCAACTTCGTCTAAATTGTTTCTTTTTTTCAAACAAAACTCATAAGAGTTATCTCCCCTGTTCAAAACGTTTTTTTTTTCAGAATACTTACTCATTTTTTTCAATCAAGGGTATGCAAAAGTTATTTCCCTTTTCCTAATATTCTTCCACAGAATTTCAGTCACAATTTATGAGATTTCTTTACAATTTCAGTACAGTTTTTCAATAGAAGGTGTACAATCCTAATCAAGGTACTTATGCACCCACTTTTTATTAAGCAAGGCAGGCACCTCTCACATTAACCAGTCGCAGTTGAGATTTCACCTAGCAATTTCAGTTCAGCATCTTGTAAGAATTTGATCGAAAAAAGGGCTTCCGCTCACCTTATTCAAGTTAAAGTTGAAATTTCATTTGGCAAGTCACAGCTCAGCGTCCTGCAAGAACTCCAATAAAATAGAAAGAAAAGAAAAAGAAGAGAAGAAATATATATATATATATATATATATATATATATATATATATATATATATATATATATATATATCCAAGTCGTCCTGTAGTGCTTCTGGATCTCGGCTTCGGGAATGTTTTCGGCATTGTTATGTCGACAACAGAAACTGCATTCTCCTCCGAAACTATAGGCGGGTTCTGGCCAGAGTTTGTCCTGCTATCCGCACCATCAGCCTCGAGATGCTCGCCACTTCGGTTTCTCATTACATTCGTCACTTTTTGACACCATATTATCGCAACCAACAACACGAGTACCATCATCACCAGCAGCATACATATCATTCATAGTGCGCTTACCCCCGTTCCCGTACACCAGACCCAACCACACCCACATTGACGACATTGTACCGGAGCGGGTTGAGGAGGCCGCCGCTGCTACTGGATGACACTCCGGTCATCACCCAGCACACATTGCAGCGACAGCCCCCCCCCCTCACGCCAATCCTGAGGCTGATTCCGTGGATAAAAAGATATTGCGCTAAACTATTGGCTATTTATGATCTCCAAGAGTTCAGCTTACTTCAATTCCCAATTGGCTATCCCCATCCTCAGAGACATCTCTCCTCAAGCGACCCCGGTGCGAATGCTACACCCACGATATAATCACGGCGAAAAGTTCATCTTAAGAAAATGCAATCGCTTTCCAACACCCAAAGTATAAATAACTAAAACTAATTTCCAACACTCGGCCGTTAAATTCACCTCTCAAACGTTTCCGAATCCATGCTATTTACTTCAGTTCTCAGATCGCTACCGCAGTCTCTCCAACTTACTTAACGTGTAACCCCTCTTCAGAAGTCCTCTCAACGAAGTATATATATAGAAAAAAATTAATTACTAGGAAAATGCGTAATGTTTAAAGGCCCTGCAAGTCTATCGCTTGATAAACTCTGTTCGAGCAACAGTTTCCATCCTTCCCGCTTGAACTACGTTCTGCAGGTGCAATTTCTACCCGCACAATGTACTCGCAACGGAAAGTTCATCTAAAGAAAAGAAAGAAAGAGGGAAAAATATTTTTCGCACTAAAATAGGTGCACCACCAAATAATCTCCATACATTTAGTAATACTTATAGTTATTTCCAATCAATCCCACAAAATTAGCCGCCTGTTAACTCTTATTCCGCGAATAAGAAATCCTTCCCGACTGACGTAAAATTATATTTTCTTCTGAAAAACCAATTTAATTTCCGAAATAAACACTCTTAAATATTCTCAACTGAATTCAACTAAAATCTGTTCGACTGATACGAAATCCTTACAGACTGAGGGAGAGAAAAAAAAACAAAAAAAGATCTATATTTTTTCATTTTTTTTCCTAACTAGAACAATTCTCAATTAGGAATGATTGTTTAATATTATTTTTTATAAAAAACGAAGACGATTCAACTCATATTCCAAATAAGACGTCAAAACTCCCTCCTTTCTTTTTTTAACACGATCTCCCAGTTCAACGAATTCCTTTTCTATATTTCTAAAACACGTACCAGAATTATTTTCTTTTCAATTTAATCACTTCGCCCCATTGAGGGTATTATCCGAGTTAATTTAGAGGTCCAAATTTTCCTTTGCTTTCTCTCTCTCTGGCCGTGGCCCCCTCAGCCTGTCCTTTAGGGGTGTTTCACTTGGAAGCAGCGTGCGCTAGTTTCTCCGTACGCCACGACAGCCGTTCTTTCAATTAGGATAGGGAGGTCCCATCCTCCTCCTCCCAAGAACCGTCGAAATGCCCCGGCGCCTCATTGTCCACATTTGACCCCTCCCCAGGGTCATCTCCAATGCCAACGCTTTCTGTGGTTCTCGGATCGGAAATCCGTTCGGACTGGCGCCGAATTCCGGCCGCATGGGGTTCCCGAGGCACTGGCATCGCCGCATTATTACCCCAGTTTCTAAGCGTTCTTATAACATATACATCTAGTTGAACGGACACCCCCTCTTCATCGGAGGTTTCCGTTTCCTGGGGTGCAACCAAGGTATCCTCACGTGGGCTCCTCCCCGATTTTCGCGGGACGGGTTTTATATCAATTTCCGATTTTGCCAACTTAAGGTCATAGGCATGTACTCTCTTTATCTTTCCAACAACCTGGTCCCAGATTATAAAGGAAAGGAGCCGGTGTACTCTACTATTCGGTAGTAAGGAGTCCAACGTTTATCCAGCTTCCCTTCTCGGGCTTGCACCTTGTAGTAAACGGGATCTCCCACCCTGAACTCCACCTCTTTTCTATCTTTATTCACCCGCGTATTCCGTTTCTTTTGAGCTCCTTTAATACGGTCCCTGGCCTGGACAAATCTCTTAAATTGCTGTTCCAACAATTACTGGTGATGCTCCTCCCCCAGATACTTCCTACGCGGTTTCAAGAGATTATAAATCGGGAGAATCATATCCCTCCAAAACACCAACTCAAATGGTGAAAATTCCGAGGTTTCATTCATCGTTAACCTCACTGCTGCTAAGGCCTGTGTGAGGAACCAATCCCACTCCACCGGATTATCAGTAACAAGTTTACTTAAGATATTCACCAGTGTCTTATGAAATCGCTCGACCTTGGAGTTACTCCGGGGGTGGTAAAGGGAGGTCAACACATGCTGGACGCCGAGTCCGTACCTTTTTCATAATCTTATTCACATTCTCTGCGCTATTGTCGGTGACTTATTGCTCTGGGGACGCATACCTTTGATAGATCTTCCCCAGGATTATACCGGCCTTTGACTCGGCGGTCTTATCTGGCGCCGCATAAGCCGCCGGCCAGTTAGTGAGCTAGTTCACCACGTACACGATATATTGATTACCACGCTCTGCAAGGGGGAAGGGTCCGGAGATGTCCAGACTCATTTCTGGAAAGGATACTGCAGACATCCGTTTCCGCCAGTATGCGGTTGATATCTACTGTGAGTCTGATATTTTACATATCTGTTTACTCATTCCACAACATCCTTGACCAGTCCCGGCCAATAATAGCTTCAAAATATTAACTGACAGTTTTTTCGATCCCCAAATGTACTGCCCTCTCATGTGCTTGATCCAAAATTTACTTCCGGAGTTGGACTGGTACCACCAGTCCCGACCAGCAATATAATATAACTGGTAGTGGTGGAGGGTGTACTTTTAATTCTGACCTTCCTCCACACGGGCTCTTAGCCCCGCCAA
The DNA here is from genome assembly GCF_053919585.1 of Euprymna scolopes. Taxonomy (NCBI): domain Eukaryota; kingdom Metazoa; phylum Mollusca; class Cephalopoda; order Sepiida; family Sepiolidae; genus Euprymna; species Euprymna scolopes. The sequence continues at coordinate 61,594,670 of NC_136496.1, forward strand.
TTATTTATCTTCTTGGCTTGCCGCGATCATTTCGCCCCAATGTGAGTCGACTACAGGTTCAGCTTCGGTTACATCCATTTAACTGAAATTTGGTCTTTCCCTTACATCGTGGGAATTAATCACTACTATCTGGAAAGCCCTGTTACCCACACCCGGTCCAATCGAATTGCTTCGGATTCCAGCTGCTCTGGAATCCGGGAAAAAGATCTGCACAGGTATTTTCCTTACCTTGCAAATATTCGATTCAGCAATGATAGCCGGATAACTTAAGTGCCCACTGCTGGATCTTATTTTTCGTCCAATCCGCCTCAAATAGATATTAAAACAGTTTGTAGTCAGCTTTCACCACACATTTACCCCCCCCCCCAATCAGTTTAGCTTTTGTACCACATATACAATCGCAAAAGCTTCCTTCTAAATTACAGGCCAGCTCTGTTGGGTTTCGGATAGTTTATGCGACAGGAAGTATATTGGAATTTTCGTCGGTAAAAATGCCCTTCCTCCTCAGGACACGGTTGGGTCAACACCGCCCCTATACACGTGTCACTCGCGTCCGTATACAGAACCATAGGCTTACTTAGGTCCGGATACCCCAGAGACGGTAAAGCAGTCAACTACTCCTTCAGGGCGTCAAAAGCCCTGACATTCTAGAGTCCATTTACAGCGGGCATGCTTTTTCATTAACGCTATTATGGGAGCGGCAAATCGACTAACCGCAGGTATAAATTGGCGATAATTGCCGATCATCCTAATGAACCCTTGCACTTGTCGCACGGTTTTCGGCTAAGGTAGAAACCTGATAACCTCCACTTTGTCTATATCCGGCCTTATTCCAGTCTCATTACTCCCAAATCCCAACTACTTGGTTTCTTTCTTATAAAAAATTACACTTGGGTAACTTTATTCTCTGTTGATGTTTGCCCAACCTCTCAAATACTTCATCAAATGCGCAAAGTGCTCCTCAGGCGTCCGTGAGATTAAAATATTGTCCATGTACGCCACTGCGAACCCCTCCAACTCCCAACTATCGGCATCAATTGCGAGAAGATACCTGGTGCATTACAGAGGCCAAACGTCATAACTCTAAAGTTAAATAGTCCCGCATGACATGCAAAAGCCGCTTTCTTTTGATCCTCCCCATCGATGGCTACTTTCCCGTAACCCCATCTTAAGTCCAGGCTGGTAAAACACTTCGCTCTACCCAGCAAAACCAATATGTCTTCTATCAGGGGCAAAAGCACCGCTAGGCGTTTGGTAATAGCATTCAGTTTCCGAAAATCCACATAAAATCCGTGTCCCCCGTCTTTCTCCTCCACGATTACTATGGGGAATCTCCACGATGAGGTTGAGTGTTCAATTATTCGACCCTCCAACATCTCAGACACCCCCTCCTCAACAATTCTTCTTTTATGATCGGGGTTCGGTAGAGTTTCAATCTTACAGGCGTATCAATCCTCATCGTTACCGTGTTTGTACATCCAAATTCCCGATCGCTGGAAGCGATAATATCTCGATTGTGCTCTAGCAGTTTTATTACTTACCTTTGGTACTCAGGCGGTGCTATCGCTTCCTCTGTTTTTATCCTTGATGATTCCATCTGACTCCTTGTCACCTCTCTACCCCAGGTCTCTATTCTTTGGACTCTCTCAACAGGGTAGGTTCGTCCCACCTGGGTACCACATTTAACCCGTACCTCTTACAGAAATTATTTGTTAATAGCACGGGGAAGCTTCCAGGTCAACTCACTATGACATCACTAATCGCCACTTCTAAGTCCCCGCCTTCCCTTTTCTTCTAGGGAGGTAACCTGGTACCCATCAGGGTGTCCTGTTCTTCGCCCCTGGATCATTCCCTTTGTGGACACCACCGTTCGAGGAGGAATTTCTGTATCCTCTGAGGTCACACCGGGAGGTCCTTCGGCTGTTCTCAGACACTTAGGGGAATACCCCTCCCCTTAAAACACAGGGCTGATGGAACGAAAGTGACCGCAGCTCCCATTTCTTCCAGCCAATCATACCGCAATATCAACTCTTCACAAATAATGTCTGCACGGCTCCACTTTCTCTCAGCTTCAAATCGGGGAAGGCTCTCCTGACCAAACCGGATATCCGCTCCCCCAGGTCAACTATGTCCTCTCTGTGTTGCTGTCGGATTTAGATCATCTTCCTCATCGCATCAAGGGGAGTCCGCTCACTAGAGTATTCTGATAGCAATTGCTCCCATTTTAATCGGGGGTGTTCCCTCATCTATTGACTAATGAACCTTGACACTGACCCCGTGGCGTTTTCGTATGCTAATAAGACCACCTCCGTGTCACAGAGGTCACGGGCCGTTTTTTTATTTCAGGAGGGCATGTATCCACCCATCCAGTTCACTAGAATTCCCTCTAAACTCGGGTAGTTCCAGACTCCCCAAAAGAGCTCGAGAAGCTTCCGTTAACCTACATGGTTCCGGTTCCCTGCTACTATTTCCAACTAACTGACCACACGTCAAGACCCAATCAACTAAGGCTTCATCCTATAATTTGTCTGGTATGCTATCGTTATTTCGTTCCTTGTCTAATTCGTTGCCGTATGCCCCCACATCTAGACTCCCCCGCTTCACGACAGACGCAACCACCGACTTTCTCTTAACGTCATCACTCGACATTGTTATTGTTTACTCTTCCGTTCCCTTTTTTATTATTGATTATTCCCCTTGCACCCTACGACAAATAAAAAAACAAACATAATACCATGTAAAAATAAAAACAAGAGAGAGAAAATTACATAAAAATTGCATAAAAAATCGAACCAGAAAAAAATTAAATACAATACAATTTAACCATTCAAGAAACTGCACGAATATCTCTTTAAATGCTACTTCTCTCTCTCTCTTTTCAGTCTCTCTCTTCTTTCAATGTAAGCCAACACGCGAAAATATAACTCAATCCCAGCCACACGCTAAAGCGTACAACTGAACTGCTATAAAATTAGTTTCACTTTTTAACAACACTTCCCTTTCTTTCGCTAAGTTTACTGATAACGACTGTTATCAGACGTCAACGATACACTCCCCCCCCTCTCTCTCTCCCTCTCTCTCTCTCTCTCTCTCAGGCAACAATTTTGATGTTAACATGCATCTCTCTCTCTCTCTCTCTCTCTCTCTTTATTTCTTCTTTTCTAGACTAGTCACGCAAACAGCAAAAGACAATAGAAATCCAAAAAGAATCGCCTTACCCCTTCTCTCTCACCCTGTGGCTTGGTCTCTTTCGTTTTTTTTGTTCCTTCCTTTCTCTTGTTCGCGCGTTTTTCAAAAGATAGGGAAGAAAACTTCTTTCTTTATTTTCTTTTACTGCCTCTGTGTTTTATAACTTTCACTTTTCCATTTTTCTCTGTGTGTTTATTTTCAGTCTCCTTTTCTCTCTTTTATTATAGTGTTTTTTTTTCAGTTTTTCGTGGTCGTCTTATTTTCAGATGTGTGTTTCACGCGTGTTTTCCTTTTTTCCCATCCTACCATTGTGTCTCTTGTGTTTCTTCTTTTCTTCTTTCTGTCTGTCTGTCTCTTTTTATTATTTTTGTCGTTCTTGTACTTTTTTTTATTTGTCTTTTCCGCGGAAATTCAATCACACCCTCATGGTCTCTATCCTGGAAACACGGCTAAGAGATGTTAAGGATCTCACGCTCAGGTCAGCATTGGACCTCTGGCTTTCGTCGTGATCGTCTAGTCTACCGGGAGTCCTTCACATGGGTTCTCAGCGTCTCAGCTTCGTGTTGATTTCTGCTGAAAAGTAAAAAGCTTCGCATGCGCGCCAGATAAGAAAGGCAGACTCAGGTTTTCTAACTACGAAAAAGTTAATTTCATGAAAGTTCAAGTTTTTACATATATACAACCTTCAGTTCGATTACACCAGAAAATATCAAGATTTTCCCAAAATCTTAATCTTCGTTCCCACGCTGGCGATCAGGGTGGATGGAGGGGGTGTGGCGTCCTCCGGTAGCGTGTGTTTCTCTCAGGATTTGGCTTCAATCTGTCTATTTCGACCCGGGTATGCGCTCTAAGGTGACGGGGTGGGTCTGACGATTCGCTAAACCAATCAAGGCCAGAAATGTTTCTGGGGTATCCCCGGATCCATTTTGCGTGTGTGCATTTTAGCAATTCGTCCGCATTTTTACTAAATATTTGACCAAAAAATGAACTCCTTTTACAGGACCTAAAGGTGACCCCTTATCACGTCTGAGCAGGTGTCTCCCATGCCAAAAAGTACATGATCTCGTTCCTACATTATTCTGATATTTCCTGTCATTGTTTTAAATGATAATATTATCTGTCTGCTTTTTCAAAGCACAATAAACTTGCCCCTTTTTATAGGTCACTAGCCGCTGTCCGGGTTCAATTAACGTTTATCGGACAATCTCAGCATATTTACTCGGTCTTACTTAGGGTTTTAGGAGAATTAAACCTCTCCAATTGTGAGCAGTATCGCTTATCAAGACACTCATGTCATATATATATATATATATGTTAAAAAATTTTACTCATGTCCAGGAAACCTACATCTAAAATTTTAAGTGTTTAGACCCAAAATGAGCAGGAAAGCTTTGTAGAGTCTGCAAACGCCAACTCATTTACTTTGATCTTTTGACAGGCAAATTTTCGCCTGAAAACTCATTAAGAAGCTTGCTGCATGTCCGTATACCCGTTCTGTAAAGTTCAAATATTTACATCCAAAATTGTCTGAAGAGTTTGTTAGAGACCGCAAATCTCCAATCATGGCAGTCAAATTTTCAGACAGAAACCGAGTATTTAGTTTGTGTTCTGTCTGAATACACTTCATGTAAAATTTCAAATATTTAGACCAAAAATTGGCTGAGTAATTTTGTAGAGACCACAGAGATCAATTTATTAAAACTTTGACCTTATATTTGACACCTTTACCATTTATTGCTTTGACATCAAGTTGAATTAAAAAGGTTGATTCATGTCCATGTAACCCACATCTAAAATGCCAAGTGTTTAGACCCAAAATTGGCAGAGGAGTTTCGTAGAGTTTTCAAAGGTCAAATTGTTAAAATTTGACCGCTTGAAATCCAAATTCCTGGCCTAAAATAGATTTAAAAGATTTTCCCAAATCTCAGTCCTCTTATGTCAAATCTGGAGTCTGTAGACTGAAAATTGACATAGTAGTTAGCTAGGGAGATGTATAGATTCGTACAGGGAATATGATTATATATATATATATATATATATATATATATATATATATATATATATATATATGGATATATAGAAACTGTGTCAATTGCCTTATTGCAGATTAGTAAAATATCCATATTTGCCTAAATATACGTCACAAAAAATGAAAATGTTACCATGAAAGCGTTGCTTTAAGTTTAGTTATTTCCAAAAATTTTATTCAACTTCATGCTATATTTATCAAGTTGATGCTTTTTCTTGTTATCAAAGAAAGTTTACTGTCCATCGCTTTATCTCTTACAATGCGAACAAATGAGGCGAATAAAGGGTTTCGAAAAGTTAAGGATAGTTGCTGGACACGCAGTAGGATTTCCCATCCAAAATTTAGCCGCGGATCTGAAATAGGAATCAAAACCCTTGTCTGCATTTTTGGACAACCCGAACACTAAATCCAGAAAAAAAATAAAGGCATCAGGAGAAACCTTTTAGATCGTTATATTCAGAAAATTCGTAGGAAAGTCAAACGAAACACAAATAGCACCAGTGCTTTCGTTTTTGACAAAAGCTGGAATCGCTCCAAAATCCAGGCATGCCCGATACAATGTACTGAATGGGATTGCAAGGAACATCAAACTTCTTCCAAGTCCTTTATCGAGCAAACAAAATGTGAAAAAAAAAAAATGAATGACTTGGATAAAGAATTACATGAAAATGGATTTCAACAGGTTCTATTTAGGGATGAGGCCCATACTACTCTTGACGGTCCGGATAGCTGAACCAAAGTTTGAAACCCGAACGAAACTCTGACACGTTATAGAGTTCATCGCCAACAAGGAGACGAAGGCATCATGTTTTAGGCGGCAATCTTTAGGGATAAGTTGGTTGGATGTTCTCAACGCCAGAGGGCGTAAAGCTTACCAGCAATGCGTACGCGGCCTTTTTGAATAAACATTTGTCGACATGGATAGATGACCTACCATTGTCACGTCGCTTTCAGATGATTTTTATACATGACAATGACTGGGACGACTGCAACCTTCCTTAAATTTATGGAATTCGTTGGGAAAATTCTCATGACCGGACCACCGTGTTCTCCAGACCTTAACTCCATTGAATATATCTGATCAATAGGATCAAAAGAGCGGTTTATGAGGGAGGGGAGCAATTTACTTCAAAGGATGCCTTGTGGATGAACATAGTTGATGTTACTATAGCTTCTTTTAAGATCAAACAATTGACTTCCTCGGGGGACAAAAGATTGTTTCAAGTTATTTTTTAAAAATGGTGGATATGTCGATAAACATTAAATTTATATGTGGCCCATACCTAGGATATATCTTTATTTATTATTCTTTGACAGAAACATTTAATAAAAAGTAAGTTTCGCAAGATAAGACATTGTATTTTTGCCCTAAAACAAGAAACTTCTTTGATAAACAAAAAATGTCATAATTTCGTGTATTCCGTGTGAATTTAAATAATTTTGTTGGAAATAACTAACTTTAAAGGAGTCGTTTAATTATATAATTTTCACTTTGTGTGACTTATATTTAGTGAAATATTGATATTTTACTAATCTGCAATAAGTCCATTGACACATATATATATATACATATATATGTGTGTATATGTGTATATATATATATATGCTGGTATATAGATATATGCGTGTATATATATATATATATATATATATATATATATGCGTGTATATATATATATACAGTATTGTTTACTTGCTTGCTGCGGATTCGGCCTAACATTTGCGGCGCCCGGTCGCTATAGTGCCGTGTCCTATAAATGTTTAAACACTCGACAATTGTGATTTGGCATGGCCGGATGGTTAGATTTACTTTCATATATGACTTGCTAGTAGAGGTATATGCTTATCTATACCTATCTTTATGAAAGTAAGTATGCTCATATATATATATATATGCTGATATATATATATATATATTTATATATATATATATATATATATATATATATATATATATAAGTAGATGGACAGATTAGGATAAGAGCTATAGTTAAATTAAGGGATTGCATTAATATATCAAACACATAAAAAAGATAGAAAAAATGAAAAAATATAAGTACGTTTACAGTATGATTTGCTGATACCTAGCTCCGCAAACAACGTAAATAATTTACGCATAATATTTCTCCTGAAAACCTGATCATCCAAAAGAAAAACTGTGCAATAAATAGCATACAGTTTGTAATAGTTTTGATATTAATAGTACATATACACATATATATATATATATATATATATATATATATATATATATATATATATATATGTGTGTGTGTGTGTGTGTGTGTGTGTGTGTGTGTGTGTGCGTTCGGTATATAATTATATAGAGAGAGATAAAAAAGAAACAAACTAAACGTTTCGATTTAATGCGAGACTTTCTCGATGACCACATTTTTTCCTTGTGTATCTCTCTGTCACATTGGTATACTGTTTCCATCATTCTCATCATATATATATATATATATATATATATATACATATATGTATATGTATATATATATATATATATATTTAAAAATGCGTCCATGCGTATGAACGTACGTAAAATTACAAAGGAAATGTATATTATCTTCACCAAAGCTGTATCAAAGGCAATTATAAAAGCTCGTTTCAAAACTGCAGATCTTTTTTTTTTTTTTAAAGAAAAGCGCGTTTATAATCTAACGCTGGCGTCATTGTCCTTCTTTTCCGAGTGCATCTCTGTTATTAGATCCCATCTTCACAGGAAAAATTAAACCTTCCTCTGCGTTAAACATTTTGCTTCAAAGCTGCTTCCTATGTACTTGGTTAAAAAAAAAACGGAAACGGTTTCTCGTTTTGGTTTCTTTTTTCGCATAAGAATTATTCTTTGACAACGATTTTAAATTGTCGATAAACGTCTTCAGTTTTATAAAATAGAAACGAAGAGAATCTACTAAATAATAAAAATATTCTGCAGAATAGATAAAATTTAAAAGATCTGTTTATGATTTATATCTGCAACCGTAACTACGTCACAATCCATATCATAATCGTCCAATGTATTAAGATTATGAAGTTCAAAATTTAAATATTTGTTTTTGCTTTTACAAACGTGCCACCAAATATCAAGACTCAGATGTCATCGAAGATAAGGGTCAAGATGTTTCCAGTACTCTCCACCTCTTTCGATAACATTTGCAAATACATTTGCATTATCGCAATCGCTGCTTGTCATTGATTTCTCGTTGGCAACAGCTATTGGTCTTCACTGGAATTTGAGTGGCAATAAGCCTCCCCAAGGTGCCAGTTCTCTTCGCACTTATCCGGCGGAGATCTGGTCAGTTCCTCGGTCTTTCCTTCCTCCTGGATACTACTTGGTTATTTGGTCTCGCGCTTTTATAGGGGGGCAGTGATATGGCAATGGGAGGGTGAGAGTGGGGTTAGGTATGAGAACTTATAGATATGCGGCTTCAGTGTTCTTGGGTCAAGGTAGTGATTATTATTATTATTACATTTTGTATTTGATCGTTGGTATTGCCGATTTTATACTGATAAGAATATAACACTAAATGACCATAGGCTATCAGGATCTTCTTTTCTCAGTGTTTCAGCAGTTTTCAAAAGATTCTGGCGGTTCCAAACAAGGCAACCTTTTGTATGTACGGTATATCAATGATAATTACTCTGTGTTCTTTTTCCAATAAGACTAAACCTGGTCTTCTTCCTTCATACTTATTATCACATTGGATATTCATATCCAGCATACTTTCTCGTCGTCACTCTCCACCATCTCTTTTGAAAGATGATCGTACCATTTTCACTGTATTTCAACCCTCTTTTCTTGCATATATACCAAATAAAACTATCTAGCAATATTGTTATGCCATCTCTTGTATTCCTTTGAGCTTATTTCTCCCAACAACTGATGAGGCGTTGCATAATCTCATTTTTCTGCCCACGCAGGCTATATAGCAGACTTTCAGCTGTTTTATCAATGTGGTATTTCATATTGTCCTGAGCAATTTCTTCTGCGCGGTACATATAAGGGCTTCTGACAATCATCGCCAAGGTTTACCTTATCCATTACCTCCTTCTTTACAGTTGGATAAGTAAATTTTCAGACTATTTTGTTCTTCTTCTGCACATCGTTATACACCTATTAATCTTCGTCCATTATATTTTCTTTTCACATATAACCTATCGACATCACTCTTTGCGAAAAGAGTTCTGTTGATTTTCCTCGTTTTCCTAGTCTTTACGCCCGTATATTTCTGATCTTATTCTTTCCATGGAATGATACCAGCCCCATAACGAAATGTACCGACCGCGTATGTTTACTGCGGATATTTTGTTTTTCACATTTAATCCTGATTATTATTATTATTTATTTATTTGTTTATTTATTTTTACATGGGGGTCATCACTTATCAAGGCCCGAAGCCACTCAGGGATAAGGGTTATTGCGTGTACAGTAATCAATGAGATAGTATTGTAGTAATCATTAGTATTGGGGGTTTTGATAGAGTGTCTTACTTAAGGGAACGGTTTGTCAGGAGTTTGTTTATGTTGGATTTGAAGACGTCCAAGTTATAGTCAGATGGGAAACAGGTAAGCGGCAGAGAGTTCCATTAGCGTGCAGTTCTAAGAAAGAAGCTTTGCTCATGGAATCTACGTTTAGATTTAGGCACAGATAAAGAGTGGGGAAAATTATTGACAGTGGTTTCAGCCAGACTGGTGTTTCTCGTGACAGATTTGCGAGGATTGAGGAGAGATTGGAGTTCAGACGAACACCTGCCATGGAAAAAAACCCGATTAAACAAAGACAGGCTCGCAACGTCTCTTCTGTGGGAGAGAGGTTGCAGGGAAGAGAAAAGTGCATCCCCACTAAACCACGAAGTCTATTTTGTACTCTGTCAACGCAGGATAGGCTGTTTTTAGCAGCTCCTGCCCAGATTTGGCAGCAGTACTCCATCCTCGGACGTACTTGGCATTTATAAAGATAGAGAATTGCATTAGTAGTGAAATATCTTCTGGAGCGGTAGAAGGATCCCACAATTTTCCCAGCGTCCCTGGCAACAGATTTGATGTACGTGTTCCATTTCAGATCAGGAGTAAAGGACACAACCAGAAGCTTGTCAAAACATGGAGCCTCCCCAAGACAAGAGCCATCCATTTCAATTGATGGCAGATGCGGATCAGATCGTTGATGATGTAAAGATAGAAGTTTGATTTTGGATGCATTAAAAGTGAACCGCCACCTCTTCTCCCATTGTACGAGGCGCTCAAGATCAGAGGAGAGAGAATCCGAGAGAACTTTGTCATTTACAGCCTTTGATGTGTTGCCATAGATGGTCGTGTCATCAGCATAGATGTCAACGAATGATTTAAGTATGTGTTTTGGGAGGATGTAGATCAGGAAGAGAGTTGGGTCCAGGATGGACCCCTGGGGGACTCCAGTATTAATACTGTGGGCCTCTGATTTCTGCCCATCAACCACTACTCTTATGAACCTATCAGAGAAAAATGATTTAATTATTTAGAAAACATTTCCAGTAATACCGTAGCTGGAAATCTTGTTAAGTAGGCCCTTATGCCATACCTTATCGAAGGCCTTCGATACGTCAAGAACAATTGCCCTGGAAAGGAAACCTTTGTCAAGAGATTCACTAATCCTGTGAAATATAACTGTTAGCAGATCTGCTTTAGAGCTTGCAGAGCTGAAACCATATTGCAAATCACTAGAAGGTTGTTTCTGTTGAGGTGGTTGACTACTTCTTTATTTAATATGGATTCCAACAACTTACTCATGACACACAGGAGACTTATTGGTCTGTACTGAGAGGGAGATGACTTTTCACCCAAATTCTTAAATACAGAACATACTGATGAGGTTTTCCAGGGTGTTGGAAAGCACTTCTCCTTAAGGCAACGCTTAAACAGTTTTATAAGTATGGGGGCAAGTTCTGGTTGGAGCTTTTTCAGCACGATAACTGGAATGCCATCAGGGCCAGTTGCTTTACTGGAATCAAGGTTCTTGATTAGCATGGCGACCTCACGCACAGATATTTACATGTTGCATAGCGTGTTGTCTGTTACAGGAGGAAATACAGGGAGTTGATGGTCATTGTCGCATGGGGTAAAATTAGCTGCAAAGTTTTTTGCAAATAGTCTGGCCTTGCCTGATGCTGACGAGATGACTTCAGGTCCATTGATGACAGTTGGGATAGAACGCACGCTTCTGTTCAAGATCCTGTTTGCTATTTGCTAGAACTGGTGGAAACCAAGCCGCTGCTCAGCTACATATAGCTCTCTTGCATTTTTTATTACTCTTTTACAGTGGTTGCTGGCAGTCTTGAAAACAGCTTTAGTCTCAGTACATCTATTATGTTGGTAGCTATGGAAAAAGTGATTTCTGTGCGCGAAGGGAGAACCATGGCTGACTGTAAGTTTTTTGGAATTTTTGGATGGTATGAATCGGGCTATGCTTACAATTAACAATTCGGTCAGGTCTGATACGATAGAAGACACATCCTTTTTAAACATGTAATGCAGAGGTAGGTCAGATATAAATGTACGGAAGCTATCTAAGTCAGCCATAGAGTATCGATATACAGTACGGTGGAGAGGTACGTCTGAAGACTTATTACATTTTATTTTTATCTTAACTGTTACAACAGAGTAGTCAGAGGATCCTAGAGGAGATAGAACGGGACATGAACACAGCTCTGGGGAAGTTGTGAGGAAAAGTTCTAGAAGGCTTGCATATTGACCAGGTGTATCGGGCACACGGGTGGGTTCGTGAACAATCTGAGGGAGGTCATAGGCAATGGCAAAATCATGGCAAAACCTCCCCTCATCATCGGTTTTATTTGAGTGGGTCAGCCATCTCACATAATAGACATTGAAGTCATCGTAAATGTGAATGTTAGCCGAAGAATGAACAGACAGGATGTGGTCTATTTTCTCAGATATGTTCTTAAAGATAGTAACCCTACTGCTGTGGGGACGATAGTGGGCAAATATAAATGCAGTGGTGTAAGCTAGTGCAACCCGAAAGCACATATATGGTAAATGGCATGTGACTCATGTGTATTAATCTTCGCATTCAAGGATTTTCCTTTTTTTAAGCTGTTAATAATACTATTATTATTATTATTATTATTATTATTATTTACTTAATGCTTCAGTGATTAGCCTTTGTGCGTTCTGCGTTATGTACTTTCTAATTCATTTTGTGTCATTCCCACAATATTCTATACTAACCAATTATCTTTCATTGTAGGTCTGTTTCGTCGTAGAGTCAGTAAGCACTATACTTTGGATTTAATACAATGTGCATAGACATATGTTTTCTAATATTGTGTTCGATATGCCTCAGTTTTTCTTTTATCCATCCTACGGGCTATCAAGAATATATTCCTAGTTATACTGCCTATGCGTCCATATATTTTATTAAGTTTATATTATTGTTTTACGAATTTGTTTTTACGTATTTTCTTCCATTTTTTTCATTTTTTTGAGTCGATGATGCCCACTATCAATCCTCTGAAATATTATTGCCATGTTTATCTAGTGCTCTTATCTCCCCGTGGTTTGGTAGTTTCATACCGTACGCTCCAGTTGTTTCCCTTTTATATCTAGTAGTGCTATCTTTTCCATTCTGAATTCCATTCGTATATCCTGGCTAAAGATTCTGTTTGTGTTTATTAGCGTCTGTATTTCTTTTATATTCATGTTTTCTCATACATTAAGTAGTTCAGTATTTCGTTTGTATTAGTAAAGTTGTATCTGACTTAGCATTTCCTTAGTATATTGTAAAGAGTCATCATGGCTTCCATTACGAGCAGTAATGATGAGGATCTCTTCAGAAAACACATATTTGTATTTTTATCCTAGTTATCTATTACTTATCAGATTTCAGTTCAAGTCTTCATCTTCATATTGCTTTTTTAATCAAATTGATTATATTATCTTTTACTTCATCAGGAATTTTATTATCTATGCCTGAGGAATCCTCTCGTATGCTTTTAATAGTTTATACGTGCAATGACTATGTTCTTTATTCTACTTTTAACTACCTCATTATCTTTTGGTTTACGTAAAGATAATCATGCATTCTTTTTTATCCTTTTGCGCATCGTTTCTGTTCCTCATCAAATACTTCATATGACTTGGTTTTTAACTCATTTGTGCTGTCAAGATTTAAAAAAAAAACTATTCATGCTTAACACGTTAATAATAAGCTCAGACAGCAAGCCAAATATGCACAGCTATATTATTGGTTTTAGTTTAATACTAATAAAAGCCTGCGTGAAGTAATTCTATCTGATTCATTAAGCAGACAATCTGATAGGAGAGTGCGGAAATAATATAAGAGAATGTAAATGGATATGCAGCTTTTACATAACTTTCCATACAAGTGGAATGAAACCAAACACGTTCAAATAATTCACGTTAAGAAACACTGGTCACCTGACTTGCGATGTATGTGTGTGACACAAATTCTTCACAAATATTCCATTGCATTCCATTGTTATTCATCTGTAATTGTAACTAAATTGTACGGCTTTTACCGATAACCATCGGCGTTTTTTCTATGAATGAAATAATTTCACATATTCCAATACATTCAATTTTATTTCAGATTTTGCTGGTCAAATTCTTTTATCGTATATTTATTTTTTTAACGCTGTCCTTAGTCACCTTCCGTAGTACTAATCAATTTTATTGTGTTTTGGGGTGGGGAGGAGGAGGGGGTAAGCTATTTATTAATTCTATACTTATATTTTCTCTACCATTTTCTTTCGACCGAGGACTGCACCATGTTCGAATATATCACATTACTACAGATGTAAATTCACTCTTTTAGATCCTATTGACGATAATGAAAGTGAGGATTTTCATGTATCACCACAGCGATTGATTCGCTTTCTCGCGCTATATATACATAGATGGTAACAGCAAACATCGTCTCTCAATAGCGCATTTCCCTTCACAGATTGTTACTCGGCCGATCTGCTTCTCAGATACTGATAATCAGAAAATCTCACTTCTCGATCTGTTCGTGACAACGCTACCTGAGGCTTGTGAGACAGATGCCGAATCCTAATCAAGAACGCTAATCCCCTTATGATAAAGATTCATATCATTCTAAATTTTCGACTTCGAACTGATTAGCAATCGCTCCAAATTCTAAGAAACTAAAAACGAGCTCACTAGTAAACCATCAGAGATCACATTCAAAATCCCTCATGAAACGAACCCATTTCCCTCTCTGCTGAAAACTGTCCCAATACGATAACTGAATCGGTAAAACATAAACAATGCTGCCATGCAAAATTTCTGTGGCAATCCCTACATTTCCAAATGGATCAATGCAACCTCTAGAGTTCTTTTGGCGCATAGGTTACAAGTACTCTGACGACGCAACCGTCATAATTGAAAACAAAATCACAGAAATTAGATGTTTATCTTGAACATAGTCTTTAATAGGCATGATCCCAGTTACTAACTCTTTACGTCCAAGTCGAAATATGCCTTGTTTACATTGAGCTACAGTTTATAAAATTGTTCGATCTTCAGATTATATTTAGAATAATTAAATTTGAAATGCATTTATGGATAAATACTCTATTTTGTTACATAGATCGACTATTTAGATTTAATGTTTTCAGGAAATTTAATTACTTTTGCGATATGAGGTTAAAAAAATAAGCTCGTGTATAGAAACGCGTATAACTGGACTGGAGGATTATGTACGTGGTAAGCTGCCTAGTTGAAAAGACGGCCAGATACAATAATTGTGAGGATATACGAACACACGAAAATTGTTTTTTTTTTTTTTTTGCTGTACTTCTTTATTTTCTTTTTTTTTGTGATGTGTGGAGGCGTGGTAAGAATTTTTTTTTGTATATATATTATCGACGTATTTGCATTGTAAGCCGATTGCTCATACGTCCGTTTCTTCTAATCATCAGATAAGGGATTGGGAAGAATGCAGCTGAACGGGGATACGATACTTGCTACAAACATAACCAAACCTTAATCTATAATATGAATCTCACCTGTCTGTTTAAAAGTATGGATGTATGTGTGTATCTGTTTAAAACTTTCGACAGAGGCGACGGATTTGTACGAGATCGAAATGATTTTAAAGCTCGACCATTCAGACGACACTTACCGAAGAATTGACTAAAAACATTAATTCTTTCACCCTCAACTGGGCACTTTTCTACGCGAAGGGGTCGCTATTTTCGCCTATATTTTCGTAAGTCACCGCTCTTTTCGATTGACTAGCCTTAATTTAAACATTCGTTACTTCCGGTTTGACAATGGGGTGCAATAGCAAAGACGTCACATTTTTTCACCTTTATTTCTCCCTTCGCGTTACGGGTTCGAGCCTGCCTGCCAACTATCACTTTTTTGTTTTTGCTTAACACACACCTCCAAAACCCTGGGCAACCTACATATCAAATCTCCAGTGTTTGGACCTACAATTGGCGGATGAGTTTTGTAGAGTCAACTCTTTCAACTTTGACCTCTTGGCTGCCAAATTCTCGAATAAAAACTCATTAAATCCTTGCTGTATGTGCAAATACTTTTTATGTAAAATTTCAAATGTTTAGACCAAACATTGGCTGAATAGTTTGCTAGAGACAGGAAAAGTAACATATTTTGTACTTTGACAGCTTGGCACTCAAATGTTCGGCCAGAAACAGATTAAAAATGTTGCGTTATGTCTGAAGAAACTTTATATACAATTTCAAATATTTAGACCAAAATTGGCTGAGAGGTCAATTTTTATTTTACTTTGACCCCAATTGTCCCTTAACATTCATTGTTTTGGGCTTAAATCACGTAAAAATATTTGATCCATCCCCAAGTAACCTACATCTAAAATTTCAAGTGTTTAGACTCAAAATTGGCAGAGGTGTTTGGTAGAGTTTTCAAAGTTCAAATTGTTGAACGTTTACCTCTTGACGGACAAATTTCTGGATGAAAATCGATTAATAAAAATTCCCAAATCTCAATACCCCTTATGTCAAATCTCGAGTATGTAGACTGAGAATTGACAGTGTAGTTTCACTTCATATATATATATATATATATATATATATATATATATATGAATAAAAATAAAATAAAAATACCAGCGAATGTTCACGTTATGTTGTTTTTAAAAAAGAAAAACCGAATGAATTTGTGAAATGATCAACGGTTTGTCCCTATTGCAGGGGGCATCTTCAGATCTTCAAATACGTTAAATAAATATGTACACTTTTTTCTTCTCTCTAAACTTATTCATTTGTCAACAAGCATACATAGGTGAGACACAGCATACATTGAAACTAAGACTTTACGAACACAGAAGAGATATAAGGAATGGTAACGCCCTAAATGCACTCTTTTGCCATTGTGCAGAACACGATCATTCATTTAATTTAGATCATGCGAAAATGATAAAATACGTGATAGATAGAGCTAAAAGAAGACTTTTAGAGTCAGCACTAACATTAAACACTAATATTATTACGCAAAGAAAGGGCTTCTACCATTTAGCCCCCAGTATAGGGGAAATAATAATCAAAGAACAAAATATCAAAACAGATCCTGGTTAACGGGTTTTCCTTAATCCTTAAATTTATCAACAAAATGAATAAGTTTAGAGAGAAGAAAAAAAAAGTGTGTATATTTATTTAAGGTATTTTTAAAAGTGTATATATAGACATTGAACAACCCAACCTTCCCATGCACACACAGTTTTCTTCCGGATATGGGTTGGATTCTAACACTGTTTCCTTTTCATATGGTCTATGATCGTTTTCTTTTATTGCATTTTTCCTTTTAATATCTTAAAGATGTCCTCTGCAATAAGGATGAAACGTCGATCATTTCATAAATTCATTCGGTTTTTCTTTTTTCAAAACCACATATAGATAGATAGATAGATAGATAGATTAAATTTTTTCCTTTCTCATATTTTCTTTTCTTTTATACATGCTTTGTTGAATGGCGGACACACTCCAACTAACTCTTCGGAAAAGATAATATGTCTCTCGAAAAAGCAAATGAACAGTTCCAGAAATTTTATTCCAGATTAAAAAAAGAAGAATAAAGCTGATAAAAATAAAAAAAAATGTTAGATATCATATAATTTATTAAAAAATACATATTCAAGATATAGAAACATTTCACTGGCTCATGAGACCCTTATACAATAATTTAGTTTATTTAAAAATAAACAACATTTAAAAAGCCAAATGAAATAAAAAATACGCAAATGTTTTTAGTGCGATTATTTTGACATTAACTGTATAATAAACATTTTAAAAAATAAACCTAATTGTGGCAAGACAAATTAATTTTGCAAATGTAGCGAGTTTAATTATGTAAAATTTAGTATAATTAAAACGATAATTAAAAAACATATGCATATGATAAAATATGTACTTTTTAAATCGAATTTAAAATTCTGCTTATTTGTTATTTTTTCTAAGTTTAAAATTACAGAAACCCTGGACTGTGCTTACAGAACCGTATATTTATGTTGAACACTGGTTCAAAAAAATACTGGTTTAAGGTGTCATGTGTTTAATATTCGTGCACATTCAATTACACAGAAAAATATAAATATATACTTGGATTTCTAATGTAAACTACTGATATATGTGTGCTCTGAAAGTGTTAAAGCATTTTAATTGAGCTTGAGTAATCGTGCTAATGAGAAATCCTATGTTACGTGCATATGTTTATAATTGAAAGTATATATATATAAGTGTAAACATGACCAAAGTTTAATACATAATAATGTGCATATAACCACGGACTCCCACGACGATACGACATATGAGGTTCTGACAGCCCACATTTTTAAATTCATTAATATTTTTGCTTTTAGTGACTTTTCAGTCCAGCGAGAGACCTGCAAACAAGGTTACATACAGAACATGAGCATTGATTAGCAGCTGCTGATAGCGGTTCCGTTGCCAATCGTTTTGCTTTTCCTCTGTTTTTTTCTCAACTTACTTAGGCTATCAGATTGAATTTTCGGATTTCTTTAAAATACCACGATCTCCATTCTTTAAAATTGTGGGTTATCAGAACCTAATACGTCGTATCGTCGTGAGAGTCCATGAAATATATATAGCTATGTGCAAGTCTTTTTCCAGACTCCCATATGGTCTGTTTACTGTGGACAGAATACTTTTCATCTTGTCCTTGTACCGAGGCAAAGGCTGCCAAACATTTCTTTTCCTACCTGGCAGCTGACTGTACACCACACTTATTGGTATTCTGTTATCAGGCATCCTCAAGACGTGATCGGTTCAGCGCAACTGTGACTGGGTGAGGAATAGTTCGATGCCAGATATTTTGCATTTTGTTTATAATTCAGCATTTGATACCTTGTCGAAGAGTGTAAGGCTGCAACTCAGGCGTAGACAGCTTTTATGGAATACGTCTAACTGAAGAATGTGATGTCTGATGTAAGGGTCGTAAAGAAGGATAGAGAGAACAATAGCGTGATAAACTAGAATCTTTGTGTGTAGTCGAATACCCTTTTCATTCCACAAGCGGTGACGAAGGCTTTCAAAAGCACAGATAGCATTAGCAATCCTGTGAATAATTTCATCATCTGAGAAAGAAGTTAACAAAACATTATGTAAAATAGAGAACATTCAAAACACAAAGGACAAAACAGAACATTTTCTTCGAGAACGTACTGAACCGAAGGAGTCAAATAAAATTGTCCTTTACAGTGTGATTTTATTATATGTATTTTACTATGTAACAAAATATTACTTTCTGAGTATTCATTCGTACTTATTCATGTATCTCATTTATTTGGGCCAGTTCTATATTTAAAATACAATGGACACTACTTTCATCGACATGGTTAAACCTTATATTTGCTGCGTTTCATTTTTTCTTTCTAAAATATTTTTTTACACTTTCTAGAAAAATATAAGCTTTATCAAAACATATTTCTTGATTAAATATGTTTTGATTCTGTGAAATTTCCATGGCTCCTGCTTGTTAGTATTATTCCTATATTCTACACCTTCCTCCCGATTTGCTTTCATTTTCTTCTGATTTTCCTTAATTATTCTTCTAATGCTTCTTATAATTTCCATTAATATTATTTTTTACATAGGCATCAGCATGTATCAAGACCCATTATTATTATTATTATTATTATTATTATTATTATTATTATTATTATCTCATGATATTTTTTCTACTTCTTTTTCACATTTTCCTTCTCATATTACATTTTATTGCATATTTTCTGCGTTACTTTCTATTTTTTATTTTACGCTTTCTTTTTCTTAGGTTTATTCTTTAACATTTTTGTTATTACCAACATATTAATTCTTTTAATAATAATTCTTCTAATTTTCATTTTCCTTATTATTCTTGTTTGTTATATTCTACCTCCATTCTTCTTATTCACCTTCTTCTAAACTTTCTTCATATTTTCATTTGTCTTTTTTCTTCGAAACCTTTTTTTTATCCTTTTTCCTTTTCCTAATTTTATTTCTCATTCTCCTTGATATTCTTCTTGTGCTAATTTCTACAAATTGGCTCTTTTTAAATTTATATTTATTTTTCGCATATTCGCAATCATTTTATCAATAATACTATTATTAACTTAAATAATAAAAGTAAGAGTAATAAAGATAGCGTTGAACTTTTCGGTATATCTTATTTTTAATTAAGATAATTTACACGAATCTTCTCACATTAGTAAAATATCAAATGTCGCTAATTGTGGAAAACAGAAAAGAGAGCTGCGATCCTAGCAAAAAAGAATAATAAACAAGAAGAATTATCGTTTTAAGCATTTTAAATAAATAAAAACAAAATTCAGTTTAATCGAAATATTTTTTAATTTTAATAACATAGTCGTATAGGTTATCTTGTCATATAACCGTTCATATAGAAATAACCACTTCTGTTATTAAGGGGACGTGGGGGGGAATCCTGCAAGGTATCACATACTTTTTCATTGCATAATATTTTATTGCGGAGAAGTACAGTAGTATCTGTTCTGTTATATTAAAACGTCATTCTTGGGGGAAAGTGTTATTTGTTCGAGATAATTCTTAATTATTCAGGAGTCAATACAGTGCATTTCAGTTCAGCATGATACCATGCTCCCATGAAGGCAATATTTTATGTTTAAATTTTAGGCCTTTTTAAAATGTAAAGTTTTCTTTCATTCGTATTATTTGGATTTATCAGACAATGTTCTCATCTTGAGTGTTATTATTACAACTTTTCAGTCGATGTAACTTCCGCCATTTTGGGGTGTATCTCTTTCTGTCTAACTTAATAATCTTTCTAAAGAACTCGAGAATCTGCACGAAATAACGGACGGAACTCTTTATCTAATCCAGTGGGTAAGCGTGCTTTCGTTCCATCAGCCCTTGCTGCCTAAAAGTCATAAAGAAGTCACAGTCGTATTTTGAATGCGGCTTGAACTAAGGGTTGAGCTTTTAACCTTAAGAACAGTGTAAAATACAACTAAATTTAACCAAGTATTTTATCCACTATGCAAGATTGAATATTTCACCAACTTCTGTGCAATATTTATTTTGATTCACGATAATCTTGTCTCTTTCCAAAATCTTTTGTTTCTGCAATGTCATGCGTTAGCTTCTCGTCATCTTCAAGGAGGACAACTTGAAATCCTCTTTAACAATGGTTCTAACGCCTTTTTCGTCGATTTCCAAACTGCTAGCCATTTACCTCATGCTTGTCTTTGGGTTTCTCCTTATTCTATCTCAATGGCCTTAATTTTGGATGATGTTCCAGCAGTTCGGGGTCGTCCACGTCTGGATCGATCATTTGTTATCCCAAATTATTTGTAGGGCTTTACCGCATCCCGAACTTGGGGCTTTTACGGGCTTTGGTTTGTCTTTCCCGCACAGTATAGTTGCATAATAGTCTCACGTTGACTCATTTCTTTAAAATAAAAATTACATTTAGAAAAAGTTGGAGCTGAAACATAAAAATACACAATGAACCAAAAATAGATAAATTTAGAAATTAAATAATATCTTAATTTAATTTTTGTAAAATTCGATCGGGGACTTATACCTAAGTAAGGTTAGTGGAAAACGACCCAAGCAAAGTGTTCGATTAATTAAAAAATAATAAAAAATGAGAGCGTAATATTTTCATATAAGTTTGATAGAAGATCAGAACAACATCAGTATCGTCGATTTCAAAACAAAAGAAATGGCCCAATATTTGGTCACCTATATTAGACACTGTCATCTATGGATTGAAGAGTGTTCAATACAGGCGAGTAGGTATTTTCCCCATCGGATTTGAAAATGATAATATCATAGTTGTTCTTATCTCCTGTTACACACACACACACACACACACACACACACACACACGCACACACACACACACACTTATATAAATACGTGCTCCGTACTTACAATTGGATTCTTCTGTTTCAGTTTTGATCATTTTGAAATCTGTTTCATCCCCCTGTTTTTCCGGTCAGAATTTTTTTTCTGTCATTTGGAAAGACACATCACTTTCGAATGTCGTTATCTCTCCTGCCTTGTTAACGCTTTCTTATTATTTGCGTCCGTTTTTCCCCCTTGTTTATTTCCTTTCTTCTACACAGCTTCCGTCTTCGCTCACCCTCTTCTAGTGTCATCGCTATTCGATTTATCTGCGAATTGTTATCGCCGTCCCGGACCATGTGTTCGGTCAAGCATAGCATTGCCACCGACATCTCAATCTATTTTCCCAGGAAAACAACGACCATTTTAGTCCCATTCTAACTCTCCTAACTCACCATGCACCCGGTTAGCAGAACGAGAATTCGCAATTATGTAGTGTTTAACGAAACGTGATGATTTTGTAATGAGACCATATATAAATATAGAGAACATTACACACACATTATATACATATATACACACACATTGTGTGTGTATATATATATATATATATATATATATATATATATATATAGAGAGAGAGAGAGAGAGAGAGAGAGAAAGAGATTCCACTTAACCTGTTTGCTAGAACAAGATAAAGAACTAGATTGCCTGAGAGATAAATCTAAGGATTTAAGGCTGTTTCGTTATGCTTGGCGCAAAACAATATGGCGCCATTATGGATTGTACAGAGATTAGATATGAAAGGTGTAGAACTAGAAAAAGTAAAAGCACTAAGGTTTTGCAATGGTTTTGTATACGGCACGTGGCAACTTAAATCGTAGTTAATATTAAAACAAACCATTCTTGTAAATGATTCACTCGATATATGTTATTTAAGATAAATTAATAAGTTTTTTTTTCTAACGAAAAATGGAGAGATATTTCTGTATTTTTGAGATAGCGATTAGTCATTCGTATTATTTAAATTCTTCGGCTTATTGTTTGCATCTTGAGTTTCATTTTCACAAAGTTTCGGTCGATGTAATCCCTGACTTTCTTCGGGCGTATCTTATCGAACTCGGGACTTTCTGTCGAACTCGAGAACTTCAACAGAAATTCAGACGGAACTCTTTATTTATTTCATGGAGGTAGCATGCTCCCGTTCCGGTAACCCTGACTGGTGAAGTAAACAAAAGGTGCTATTCGAAATTCCGTCAAAATCCCTGAGTTCGACCTTAGTACATTTCTGAATTTGATAAGATACACCTGCAGAAGGTCGAAAGTTACACCGACCAAAACGTTGTGAAAATAACACTCAAGATGAGAACTGTTTTCAAGAATCCAAATAGTACGAAGAAGGAAGAACGGATTCATAAATTTCCGAGTATGTCGAATATATTGAACTTGAAATTACCGATTCCATAGCAGATAAACTACTATTTCGGATCATAAACTGCCAAAGCATTAAAAAATATTCAAAGCTCTAAGAAAATAAAAATATGCAAATACGTTCTAAGACACAGATAAAATATTCAAATAGAGTACGGTTTATAATGTCGGTTATATTTCAGTCAGTTGAGTTATTTCTCTATTACGGTAAATCTACAATTTTATAATTTCTTACTGTTGACAGAATTGACATAATCACGTGTACACGTTTGATTATCAAGTCAAATAACGTTACAACTGGCTAGTGGCAGATGGGTGACCATTTGAGAATACTAAATGCTGTATGTATTAACTATAATAAAGAAGGTAGATAATGGGATCTTTTTTTTACACAGGCATAACCACATTATCAAGGCCAAGAGGCCACTCGAGGATAAGGATTAAAGAGTGTACAGTAGAAATTGGACAATATAGTAATCAATTCGGTAAATTTGTTAACTTATATGGAACGGCTCATCAAGAACTTGTTTACCTTGGACTTGAAGACAACCATATTGTAGTCAGCCGGAAAGCAGGAAAACGGAAGACAATTCCACAAGCGTGCAGTTCTGAGAAAGAAGCTTTGTTCATGGAATCTACGTTTAGGTTTAGGGACAGATAACGAGTGAGGGGAATTATTGATAGTGTTTTCAGCTAGACGAGTGTTTCTTGTACAAAGTTTGGTGAGTGGGGACCATAGATTGAAACTCAGTCGAACACTTTCCATGAAAATAACGATACATCAGAGACAAATTCGCAACGTCTCTTCTGTGAGATAGAGGTTGCAGGGAAGAAAAAAGGACATCTCCTACGAGGCTACGAAGTCTATTTTGAACTCTATCAAGGCAGAACGTCCTTTTTAGCAGCTCCTGCCCAGATGTGGCAACAGTATTCCATCCTAGGACGTACCTGGCTCTTATATATAGAGAGAATTGCATCAGCAGTGAGATATCTACTGGACCGATAGAAAGAGTCCACCATTTTTCCAGCGGCCTTGGCAACAGATTTGATGTACGTGTTCCATTTAAGATCAGGAGTAACGGTCAAGCCCAGAAGCTTGTAAAAACTTGATGCCTCCTGAAGACAAGAGCCACTTATTTCAATTGATGCCGGATGTGGATCAGAGTGTTGATGATGTAAAGAGAGAAGCTTGGTTTTAGATGCATTAAAAGAAACCAACCACTGCTTTCCCCATTGTACTTTTTTTTACACAGTGATCACCGCTTATCAAGGCCTGGAAGCCACTCAGGGATAAGGGTTATTGCAAGTACATTACGTTAGTGTGGAGATTTGATGAAGTGTTTACTTAAGGGGGCGGTTCATTAGGAATTTGTTAACATTGGACTTTAAGACATCCAAGTTGTAGTCCGGTGGGAAGCAGGCAGACAGAACAGAGTTCGACAGGCGTGCAGTTCTATGAAAGAAGCTTTGTTCATGGAATCCGCGTTTTGATTTAGGCACACATATAGAGTGGGGAAATTTTTGACAGTGGATTCAGCTAGACGGGTGTTTTTCGTGAAAGATTGGCGAGGGGGACCAGAGATTGGAGTTCAGACGAGCACCTGCCATGGAAATAACGATAAAACAAGGATAGGCTCGCAACGTCTCTTCTGTGGGATAGAGGTTGCAGGGTAGAGAAAAGGGCATCCCCCACTAAGCCACGGAGTCTATTTTGTACTCTGTCAAGGCAGGAAAGGCTGTTTTTAGCAGCTCCTGCCCAGATATGGCAACAGTATTCCATCCTTGGACGTACTTGGCTTTTATATAGATAGAGAATTGCATCAGTAGTGAGATGTCTTCTGGAGCGGTAGAAGGATCCCACCATCTTTCCAGCGACCCTGGCAACAGACTTGATGTACGTGTTCCATTTCAGATCAGGAGTAAAGGTCAAACCCAGAAGCTTGTCAAAACACGGGGCCTCACTCAGACGAGAGCCATCTATCACAATTGATGCCAGATGGGGATCAGAGCGTTGATGATGTAAGGATAGAAGTTTGGTTTTGGATGCATTAAAGGTAACCAGCCACGTCTTCCCCCACTGAACCACGCCCTCGAGATCAGAGGAGAGAGAATCCGAAAGAACTTTGTCGTTTACAGCCTTTGATGTGTTGCTGTAGATGGTCGTGTCATCAGCTACGTGCTCAAGATCAGAGGAGAGAGAATCGGAGAGAATTTGGTCGTTTACTTTCTTAGATGTGCTACCATAAATGGTAGTGTCAGCAGCATAAATGTCTACACATGATGTAAGGATGTGATTTGGAAGATCATTAATGTATATCAGGAAAAGAGTTGGGCCCAGGATGGGCCCCTGGGGGACAACAGCATTAATACTGTGAGCTTCTGATTTTCGCCCACCAACTACTACTCTTATGAACCGATCAGAAAGAAATGATTTAATAATTCAGAAGACATTTCCAGCTATACTAAGCTAGAGATCTTGTGAAGTAAATCTTTATGCCATACCCTATCAAAGGCCTTTGATATGTCAAGAGCAATTGCCCTAGAAAGTTTGCCACCGTCGATAGAATTGCTAATCTTATGAGATATAACTGTAAACACATCTGCTGTAGATCTAGCAGAACGGAAACCATATTGAGTGTCACTAAGAATGTTATTTTTGTTGAGATGGTTGATTACTTCTGTATTTAACACATATTCCAGCAACTTACTCATGGCGCACAGAAGAATATTGGCCTGTACTGAGAGGGGAATGAGCGATCACCTTAATTCTTAAATACAGAGCATACTGATGAGATTTTCCAGGGTGATGGGAAGCTATTCTCTTTAAGACAACGTTTAAACAGTTTTGTAAGTATGGGCGCTAATTCTGGTTGAAATGTTTTGGAATACCGTCATTTACTGGAATCAACGTTTTTGATTAGTTTGGCAACATCACGTACAGGTATATGTAGATCACATAGCGTGATTTCTGATACAGGAGGAAATATTGTGGGTTTGCGGCCTTGGTCGAAAAGGGTAGAATTAGCTGCAAAGTTCTTGGCAAAGAGTTTGGCTTTTTGTGATGCTGACGATCTGTTTTGAACGGTTCCAGAATATTCTTGGGCAAAATGTAGCACCTGTTATTCTCCCTTAGATATTCTGGAGGACCAGCATATCGGATGAAAGCAATACATCTAGGAAAAGAGGGATCTTTTGAAAAGCAAACTAGTTAAAGGAAGCACATTAACCCTTTATGACAATCTTCTAGTAATGGTACAATAACGGTTGATAAAACGATCATGTGAATGGTCATGTCGTTATGCTACTTGGTCAGTGATAGCAAAAAAATAATGAAACTGTGGATATTTCAAACGATTAAATAAACACAAGTTGCTTGCTTAGTAAAAATATATATCCAATTAGTATCATATAATCAATATTGTTTGAAATAAAAATAAACATTTAAAAACCGGTCAGCGCAAAAGCGGAGCAAGCAAATAGGATTTCTATTAAATAGCCATAGTGAAATGAAACAAACCATATTTTTAAATGTATTCTTTTTCATATCACTTGAATATCAATTCATATGAAAATAATGCATATACAGAACTGACAAGATTTATATTGATGAATAATTCAATATTTCAATATAACAAGATCAAACGGTATATTAACAAAAACAATAACTAGTTAAATCGGATATCTGATAGGATTCTTACATTACCACTATTTACTCGAATAGGAAAAATGCTTGTATTCATAAATGCATTTTTTCCAATTTTGCTGTAGAATATGTTCTTGTAACAAAACAATCTATGGACAAAGGAAACATTACATGCCTGAATTTTGGAGATGAGGCTTGATAATTTGTATTATTTCGATGATTCTGAGTACTAAACACCTTCGGTGTTATTTGTACAACATTTCGCTCGATGTAAATAGAAATTCGTTGTAAGATATGAGTAAAATATTCAAATAGGGTACGGTTTATGATGTCGGTCATATTTCAATCAGTTTAGTTTCAGGTGTATCTTGCTGAACTGATGAATCTTTCTTTCTAATTCGGAAATCTGATTTTGAACGAGATCCTTTATTTAATTTACGGGCTTAGCATGCTCTCATTCCGTCAGCCATGATTGAGTAGAAATCCTAAGTAGTTCGCATTGTATTTTTTATTATCGCCCGCACTCAGGATTGAAATTTCATAATCATGAACAAGTGCTGATAAACTACTTAGCAAATGTCAGTCGTAAGTTTACACTCTTTTTTCATTTTCATATGAAATGTATTTCACAAACAACATTGTTTGGTATGTTAGACATTTACTCACAGAGTTACAAAATAGAGAATACAAGGAAATATTAACCATATTTCGAACATCATAAGTATTTTAGTGCCATCAACTAGTATCGAAACTGAAAGCAAAACTGTAGCATTCAAAGCTGGTAACGTTACCACTCTACTAACGCGACACGCATATGAACTGAATAAAATCAAAATGAATGTACAAAATGTACAACGATTTTTTTTTAATTTTGACTCTTTTTGGTCCCTTTCAACTATTAAGCCGGCTAAAAGAACGGTCCATAAAAATCTGATTATTTGACGTACCTAGAACCGCTCTGCGACTTTTAGTTTCGGTAGTGGTAGCATTTGAAAATACGGAGACAGGCAGACAGACAGATAGCGAGTTTTATAAATTAGATTATATAGTTATCTATCAAATGTTGCATATTTAGTTAAACACAAACGTTTTGGGGAAACAAGGAATACATAGACCCTTCCATGGTTTCGAAAATAGAAAAGTGTGTTAAATGAATCCTTTCAGATAGTTTTTGTGTTTTGGTGTTTGCTTACATGAAGCTGAAACTGTACTATTACCATAGTTTTATCTTCAGTTCAGGTTTCCATTATTTAAGACAAAAGAAATAACTCATAATGCTTCATTAAAGAGAATTGTAACATCTAGTCTTTTGTCAGATATCAACTTTCCAGACATTATCTTTTGGGAGAGCAGTGTAGTGTCTGTTTTGTGTTTAATCATCACATAACCAAAATACAGACAAAAACATTCAGGTAACCTCTATTTTCTATGCAAAGAGGCTTTTAGGGTAATGAATGGTGCCGTGATTCTCCGCTAGATAGCGTGTTTCATGTGCATATATGTTCGCATGTGCGATGACAGCTTGCGTCAAAATAGCGTGCATTCAACACGAGATTAACAGAGCAAGATTATATGACAGCCATAGAAATGATGGCAGCACGCAAGTGCCGACATATTTGTATCTGTTTTTGTTTCACATTTCCAGTCTGTTTTCATACAATAGGTCTATTTACGTTTCGTCCTATGCTTCATTTTGATAACCTATGCATTATTATTATTCATTGCTTTATGCAGTGCAAAACATGAGATTGTATCCGTTTTGAGTGAGATTAGATTGAGATTTTATTATCTTTATCAGTGATTTATGGCCATTATTACTGCCAGATATTGTTATGCATCTATCTGGTCAATACTCAGGGGTGGCGAGTATTTACTTCGCATTGTACCCCTATGATTCCCTAGTAAATGAAAGGAGGATGGCAAAGGGGTAATATCTAAATCCTTATATAACTATATATATTATATATATATATATATATATATATATATATATATATATATATATAATTAAGAATGTGTTTGTAGGGACACGTCTAAACATATATACTCCACGAATTTTGTATCTACAGACTTAATTTTTTGTATATAGTGTTTTCAACGTGTGGAAAACTTTCTAAACCGGTTTTCTTGCGAAAAAAAGCGCTGCTAAGATGTCAAAATTTAAAAATTGTAACGTGCGTGTCATTGACTGTTTATCTGTTTGTCAACTGTTTCACGAATGCGCATGCATGAGCTGTTCGCATGTCAGATTCCTTATGTAAAGAATAGGTAGCTTTGAAAGCCAAATTTAAAATCGTGTTAAGCTAGCCTTATGCGTATGATACTTGACTCACTGTCTTAAGCTTTTGGTTTCGATCTCAGCTCGAGTATTTTTTTTACTTACAAGAAGCAAAAGGCATAATACTCGCAGGCACATATTTCAGTTTCTGTATGAATTTAAATATAAAATTCATGTGTATTATACGACCAGGCACCGTCGCGCGGCTTTCTAGCATCCATATATGATATGCTTTCAAGCATCCATATATGATATGCTTTCTAGCATCCATATATGATATGCTTTCTAGCATCCATATATGATATGCTTTCTAGCATCCATATATGGTATGCTTTCTAGCATCCATATATGATATGCTTTCTAGCATCCATATATGATATGCTTTCAAGACTCCATATATGATATGCTTTCAAGCATCCATACATTATATGCTTTCAAGCATCCATATATCATATGCTTTCGAGCATCCATATATGATATGCTTTCAAGCATCCATATATGATATGCTTTAAAGCATCCATATATGATATACTTTCTTGCATCCATATATGATATGCTTTCTAGCATCCATATATTATATGCTTTCAAGCATCCATATATGATATGCTTTCTTGCATCCATATATGATATGCTTTCAAGCATCCAGATATGATATGCTTTCTTGCATCCATATATGATATGCTTTCTAGCATCCATATATGATATGCTTTCAAGCATCCATATATGATATGCTTTCAAGCATCAATATATGATATGCTTTCTAGCATCCATATATGATATGCTTTCAAGCATCCATATATGATATGCTTTCTTGCATCCATATATGATATGCTTTCAAGCATCCATATATGATATGCTTTCTTGCATCCATATATGATATGCTTTCAAGCATCCATATATGATATGCTTTCATGCATCCATATATGATATGCTTTCTTGCATCCATATATGATATGCTTTCAAGCATCCATATATGATATGCTTTCTTGCATCCATATATGATATGCTTTCAAGCATCCATATATGATATGCTTTCAAGCATCCATATATGATATGCTTTCTTGCATCCATATATGATATGCTTTCTTGCATCCATATATGATATGCTTTACAGCATCCATATATGATATGCTTTACAGCACCCATATATGATATGCTTTCAAGCACCCATATATGATATGCTTTCAAGCATCCATATATGATATGCTTTCAAGCATCCATATATGATATGCTTTCTTGCATCCATATATGATATGCTTTCAAGCATCCATATATGATATGCTTTCAAGCATCCATATATCATATGCTTTCAAGCATCCATATATCATATGCTTTCAAGCATCCATATATGATATGCTTTCAAGCATCCAGATATGATATGCTTTCTTGCATCCATATATGATATGCTTTCTTGCATCCATATATGATATGCTTTCAAACATCCATATATGATATGCTTTCAAGCATCCATATATGATATGCTTTCAAGCATCCATATATGATATGCTTTCTAGCATCCATATATGATATGCTTTCAAGCATCCATATATGATATGCTTTCAAGCATCCATATATGATATGCTTTCAAGCATCCATATATCATATGCTTTCTAGCATCCATATATCATATGCTTTCAAGCATCCATATATGATATGCTTTCAAGCATCCATATATCATATGCTTTTTTGCATCCATATATGATATGCTTTCAAGCATCCATATATGATATACTTTCAAGCATCAATATATGATATGCTTTCTAGCATCCATATATGATATGCTTTCAAGCATCCATATATCATATGCTTTCAAGCATCCATATATCATATGCTTTCAAGCATCCATATATGATATGCTTTCTAGCATCCATATATGATATGCTTTCTAGCATCCATATATGATATGCTTTCAAGCATCCATATATGATATGCTTTCAAGCATCCATATATGATATGCTTTCAAGCATTCATATATGATATGCTTTCAATCATCCATATATCATATGCTTTCAAGCATCCATATGTGATATGCTTTCAAGCATCCATATATGATATGCTTTCTAACATCCATATATGATATGCTTTCAATCATCCATATATGATATGCTTTCTAGCATCCATATATCATATGCTTTCAAGCATCCATATATGATATGCTTTCAAGCATACATAAATCATATGCTTTCAAGCATCCATATATGATATGCTTTCAAGCATCCATATATGATATGCTTTCTTGCATCCATATATGATATGCTTTCAAGCACCCATATATGATATGCTTTCAAGCATCCATATATGATATGCTTTCAAGCATCCATATATGATATGCTTTCAAGCATCCATATATGATATCCTTTCAAGCATCCATATATGATATGCTTTCAAGCATCCATATATAGAATGCTTTCAAGCATCCATATATGATATGCTTTCAAGCATCCATATATGATATGCTTTCAAGCATCCATATATGATATGCTTTCAAGCATCCATATATGATATGCTTTCAAGCATCCATATATTATATGCTTTCAAGCATCCATATATGATATGCTTTCAAGCATCCACATATCATATGCTTTCTAGCATCCATATATCATATGCTTTCAAGCATCCATATATCATATGCTTTCTAGCATCCATATATGATATGCTTTCAAGCATCAATATATGATATGCTTTCTAGCATCCATATATCATATGCTTTCTAGCATCCATATATCATATGCTTTCAAGCATCCATATATGATATGCTTTCAAGCATCAATATATGATATGCTTTCAAGCATCCATATATCATATGCTTTCAAGCATCCATATATGATATGCTTTCAAGCATCCATATATGATATGCTTTCAAGCATCAATATATGATATGCTTTCTAGCATCCATATATGATATGCTTTCAAGCATCCATATATGATATGCTTTCTAGCATCCATATATCATATGCTTTCTATCATCCATATATGATATGCTTTCAAGCATCC
This sequence comes from Euprymna scolopes, assembly GCF_053919585.1. Classification (NCBI taxonomy): domain Eukaryota; kingdom Metazoa; phylum Mollusca; class Cephalopoda; order Sepiida; family Sepiolidae; genus Euprymna; species Euprymna scolopes. The sequence continues at coordinate 61,626,562 of NC_136496.1, forward strand.
ATATATGATATGCTTTCAAGCATCCATATATCATATGCTTTCAAGCATCCATATATGATATACTTTCAAGCATCCATATATGATATGCTTTCAAGCATCCATATATGATATGCTTTCAAGCATCCATATATGATATGCTTTCAAGCATCCATATATTACTAAAACTCAGATGTTTCTTAGTTTCTTTCTCTTTACCTGTACTTTTTTCTCCCACACAGTGCTTTTTTAAGAACTGTATTTTCATATCATTGCACCAATAATCACGTTGACACACCGATTCCCGTTATATACACAAAGTTAAGCAGCCTTGAGTTTGGTCAGTACTTGAATGTGTGTATATTTGGTAATAACAAGTTCGATATATCTTCTGCCCTTATCCCAGACATTATTCCCGGTCATCCTGGACATCCCTCCATAACTGAAATCAGAAGGTGCTGATTTAGGGGAAAGGTGATATGAGATCGTGCAACTCTTAGTTCATAATTGCACGCATAAGTAGATTTACAGGAGATATTGCTTGTTTACACGGGATTGCGCAGAGGTCACATGTGGATGAGCAATGACCAAAAAAAGCACAGGAAGTAATCATCATAAACGAGATATTTACCGTTTTTGTTCGAATCAACAGACGGTTTCAGAAACTGAGAAAATTAAAAGTTATGTGAAAAAAAGATTAATAAAACTAAAAATAGAACTCAATATTTGATTATCTCATTCAGGCAGCAAGTGCATTGAAGATTCTGTAACTTTTCACTCGTCTACCGTCTACATCTGCCATAAACCGAGTCGGATGTAAGTAAACATCTAGAACAATCAGATCCAAACAATGCAATACATTTCACCACTTCGTAACCAACTCGGATCACGCTTAAAGTACTATTTTTAACTGCATTTCGTATATGATTCTGTGCTTTCTTGGTCGTTCAGTTCGTTGTTTTTCCCTTTTAAAACGCGACGCAAATTTTCAGATAGTTTACGTGGCAAAATCTCCCTTTGTGTGCCTTCTGTTTTCTATGCTTTGTCTTTTATTCAATAAAGTAAACGTAGTTAAGTTTACAGAAGACATCCTTTAATCCAAAAGAAGCTGATCAATGGTTTCGTTTTTGATGCATTCAGTATGTGTTTACTTTATTTTCCTTTCGTCATTTTCATACATTTTGTTTCAACGGCATTTTATTTTAACATATCTCGCGTAATTTATCGCACACAGACAAAAACTTACATATCTCTATATATAAATGTAATTAATTGTACACATTTGCGCAATTCTTGACAGTAATTCGATTTCTTAAAATAGATATTTAGTTTGTACGCATATACCGTATTTAAATGTCAGTCATTCACATAAAATGAAAGAGTTATTCTATGTCGATTTCTGCATATCCCTTCCTCTATCTCCTTACGCACGCACACATATATATATATATATATATATATATATATATATATATATATATGATTGTGTCTGTGTTTGTCTATGTATTTGTGCATATCAATATTAATACGGTAATAAGTGCGTGTATTTCTTCGAAAATTGAATACCCTTCATCAAACATTCAACTCGACTCGTCCTGGGGTCTTGTACACTTGGCCTCATCTTTGAACGGCTCTTCCGTCAATATGTTATCTTATACAAACATCTATATTTAATGAATTCGCAAATTACAGCCTACAGACCATTCGGAAAGCGAGAGAAGAAATAATTAATATTTTCCGCCTCGCTTATTGTTTACTTGCTTGCTGCGGATTCGGCCAAACATTTGCGGCGCCCGGTCGCTATAGTGTCGTGTCCTATAAATGTTTAAACACTGGACACTTGTGATTTGGCACGGCCGGGTAGTTAGATTTACTTTCATATATGACTTGCTAGTAGAGGTATGCTTATCTATCTATACAAAAGTAAGTATGTTTATATATATATATATATATAAATATATATATGTGTGTGTGCGTGTGCGTGTATCTATCTATATATATATGTGTATATATACATATATATATATATATATATATATATATATATATATATATATATTGATACACATACATATATATATATATATTACTTTTAAAGAACACTGAACGTAGTGCCATAATTAATTACTGAGGGTTTTTTGTATATATATATATATATATATATATATATATATATATATATATATAAATGGGAATGTATATTTGCTACTCACCGATAATCTAAACCACTGGACGATTGATTCGACAATTTGGTATAGCAGTTTTATTGTACCCCTGCCTGTTTTTATCCGTCTCTTTAATTACAATGTTATATTTAATTTTTAATTAATAAATTAGATTTTTTATTGTACCGATGTTGCCATTTTTTATAGGGGGAATTGTCACCGGCGGTTATTAATCGGCCACGTGACATCGATAAGACATTAAACTTTTACAACATTTGTAAAGGTAGTACGATGGAATGTACAGACACATTTTCACATATAAAATCACTGCCGAATATTAGTAAACCGCTTTTTATTATGTTTTTTTTTTTAGTTTTATATTATGTTTTTTTTTTTTAGTTTTATAATACTATATCTAATTTATTTAAAAAATATATTAATTCATAAAAATGTGTATTAAAAATATTTGACGTAAAAATCGTTAAAACGTTAATCAATAAAAAAGTTACCTGTACAAGGCACACACTCCTTATATTTTGTTGTCTTTGTACAATTTTTTAAAAGTTTACCGAAAGAAAATACAAAAAAAAAAAATCAATATTTAATGGCTTTTAGGAGGTGGTCAGTCACAAATATAGTCTCTATCCTCTATTTTTTAACCACTCTATGCATACATGAAATCGATTTGTTGAAGAGTCTGTTTAATTGTCTGAGAACAATTTTACTTAATATAGTATATTTCTATTTCAGTGTTTTGGTAACATAAATTCTTTAGAATGAAATGAGTTTTGGAATATCCAAACATAAATATATATATTTTTACTTAAAAATAACTTAAAGACACTAAATTATAACAAGTTACATCATGATACAATCACAAGCTCTTATATCTATTTACGTCAAAAGAAACCATTAAAAATCTTTAAATATTGAAATTTTCGCATTAAAAAATGTCAGAATCTAGTAGTGAGTGTCCAATCAATAATAATCCGTTGAAAACATTAAAAAATAAAACGAAAGAACTCCTCCCAACCATACGGGCAATAATTCGGTTTCGTATTTCCGTTGAAATTTTACAATAAAAGGGATCGATTTAGTAGAACTTTGTATTAGAAAGTGAGCCCCCCCTTAAAATCTTTGAATAATGAATATTTTGCATTTCAGTTTAATTAGTTTGTAATCGCTAATACTCCGCTCTACAAATTAAAAAAAAAAGACGAAATAAAAAAAAAAAATGGTACTATTTGCAACATTTGATACGGATCTTCGGGATTTTTCTTTCCATTATGGCTCGGGCTCAACTGGCAATTAGTGGATCTAGCCGAGCGTTGCTCAAATGTTGAAACGCTTAATCGACATTTCTTTAAAATTTATTTTTGACTAAAAAATGCAATCTTTTAATTATTTTTTGGGGTGATGGGGATATTTTTTTTGTTTAATTTTTAACATCTAATAATATACAATACCTATCTAAGAACACTTCCAGGCGCATAGAGGACATTTCTGTACGATTAAAAAATCCGCACAGCCGTTTCGGAGTCCATAAAGAACGAACTCACACACAAAGACCCACCCACGTGGTCACACACACAGTGTCTTTATTTTATATAAATAGAGGTTAATCACAATAGTTTCATTATCCAACATCGGCAAAAAACAACAAAAAAACAAATCTACGCAAATTTATAATGAATGGCATTGTTCCGACTATTTTTAAGTATAATTCTCACAACGTTTAAGCCGATGTAACTTTTCGACTGCCTTCGGGTGTAGACTGTTAAATGTGGGGATCTTTGTCGAACTTGGGAATTTCGAAAGAAAGCATTATTTAATCGGCGTCGTATCACAAAAAAAAATGTAAATAAAGGATTTCGTTCGAAATACCATAAAATTCTTAAATTCGACAGAGAAATTCACGTGCTCGAAAAGTTAAATCTGAAAAATGTCAGAACTACATCGATCATAACGTTGTGAACATAACATTAAAAGATATTGAGTTATATTTTGATGTTATCATTCTACTCAATCTTTTCCTCTCTTACTTCTAGCTCTTTCTAATATACTCCCTCTCTACACTATCGCCTCACTCTTCTTTTCCGTCTTTATATCTTTATATCTAATTCTAGTGCGTTCATTTTCAGTCACACCATCTTTTATTTTCTATACGGATCTGCTCCAGTAAAAATGCCACCTATGTATCATGCTTTCTTTCTCATATCGACCAATTAAAAAACTGTTCTATTCTTTTCATGCATGTGATTAGACACTATACTATTAATATTTGCTTTTAAGGAATCCAAGAATAATTTAACCTAAAATTCTACGTAAGAAGAAATAACGGTGATCTGATCACCCTGAATGGATGGGAGGACACGGGCGAGATTGTGTAGCAAGTGTTGCGCCTTCACGAACTACTCCTTTCCTGAGTCGCCTCTACTTGATTCTATTGGCATGAATAAGTTCACGCCGGTATAAGCGGAGAACATATACAGCACGTTATATAAAAAAAATGATCAATTATTTTAATACTGGCGTGATGCTTATCTGCGGTGATACATCAGGAACCGGTGTGTCAACGTAATTATTCAGTAATATACGTAAGGAGGAGTAAGGACGTGCCTATATCTAAAGATGTTTAGTTGTCTTGTTCGAAGGTTTTGGAGTTTTACAACTGATGCAATTTAGTTCTGTATATCTTATTTTTTTTTTTCATTTATTTCTATTAAACATGTCTAACTTTGTTTTCTTGTCCACGGTAGTTTTACTAACTTGATCAGATCTTGTCGCCATTTTTTTGCCCAAGTCTCTGCGCTCTAAACAAGGCCGATAGCCATTAGTCGCGTGCTCTCGTGTAATGAATGAATGCGTGAATGTAGGATTGACATGAAATTCTTAAAGATGGACTAAAATGACCGAAAATGGGCTGAAATGACTTAAATAAATAAAAAGTAAATGACTTAGAATGACTTTAATAAACTTAAGGATGAATTGAATGACCTTAAGAATGACTTGAATGCTTAAAAAATAACTGGAATCTTTAAAAAAAAAAACTTCAATGATCTGGAGAATGACTTGAATGGCTTTGAGACTGACTGGTTGTAAAGTGGGTGATCATTTTAGATTAAATTAATACAGAAAAGTGGTCCCCCACTTTATATCACAAAAATTATTTGATTTAGGGAATTTGAAACGTTATTTTCGTATTCAGGAACCTCGAAAACCGATAAATAGTGGTATAATAAACATAAAAAGAAATAAAAAGTACATTTGTTACGGACCGACCGACCGACCGACTGAGTGACTTATAGAGTTGCTTGCACACGACTAAAAAAAAAAAACTATTCTGTGGTATGCATTTAAAAAAAAAATATTCTCCGTCGGTCGGTCGGTCGGTCCATGACTCATTTACTTATTAGTTACAAACAAGTGCAGAATCGGTTACGAATAGATACTACACTTTGATCTTAGCCATGTGGCCAAGGAAAAATTACATTTTGGACAAGTTTCAGAAAAGTAGGTAAAAATTTATGGGGCAAAAAGTGTCATTATTTGCAATTTTTGTACATTTTTGACCCTTTATTAGCCCTTTGAAATGCTGAATACCAGTGACAATGGACAAACTATGCAGTTTTACACTGTAACACATGTATATTTGATTTCAGCACCATGGGAGAGCACTATATAGATATACATATCAATTTTTTTTATTGAGAAATATGAAAAAAGGGCATTTTTAGCACTAAAAGTCCCCGGGGACGCAAAGCACTATTTTGCTAGGGTCACCCATACTGAATTTATATTAATAACAATGTCCTGCGTATTTTGGACAAGTTTCAGAAAAACGTAATCGATAGGTCAAAATTTATGAGGCAAAAAGTGCCATTTTTTTTCAATTTTGGTACATTTTTGACCCCTTATGAGTCACTTTGAATGCCGAATACCAGTGACAATGGACAAACAGTGCAGTTTCACACCTTAACACATGTATATTTACATTCAGCAACATGGGAAACCACTATATAGATATACATATCAAGTTTTTGTTGAGAAATATGAAAAATGTGTCAGAAGAAAGGGCGTTTTCAGCACTAAAAGTCCCCGGGGGATGCAAATCAGAGTTTTGCCAGGATCACCCATACCGAATTTATATTAAGAACAATGCCCTCCACATTTTGGGCAAGTTTCAGAAAAATCTAATGGATGGATCAAATGTTACGGGACAAAAAGTGTCATTTTTGGCCCTTATGAGGCATTTTTGATCTCTTTTGACCCCCTGTAGCGGAAATGAAAATTTCCGTACAAAAAAATATGTTTTACTATGCACATCTATATATTGAAATATGATTTGTGACAAAATTTCAGGAAAAACTAATGGATGGTTATCCGTCAATCGTCGAGATTAACGGACAGACAAACCCACCAAAAAGATAGATAAATCGAGAGACCAAAATGTTAGCCATGCCCCTTGCTGTACGAAATATAGTTTTAAAAATTGGTGTTGCATAGGAGTCCCAAAAAGGTGTGTTTTCTAGTACTAAAAGTACCCGGGGTATGCTAACCAGAATATTACCAGGGTCAGCCATACTAAATTTATATTAAGAACAATGCCCTCCACATTTTGGCCAAGTTTCAGGAAAATTTAATGGAAGGATCAAATGTAACGGGACAAAAAGTGTCATTTTTAGCCATTTTTGACCCCTTTTGAGCCCCTGCGGGCAAAACAGGATTTTTCGTACGAACATTTTTTTTTTTTTTTACTATGCACATTTATAAATTGAAATATAATTTGTGACAAAATTTCTGGAAAAACTAATGGACGGTTATCCCTCAATCATCCGGACTAACGGACAGACGGACCCATTGAAAATATAGCTCCCTCTTTGATAAATCGGGGGACAAAAATGTTACTCCATACCCCTTGCTTAAAAAAAATGTAAATGTGTTACAGACCGACCGATGGAGTGACTTGCATGCGACTAAAACTGCCTTAGCATGGAAAGGTTTCCCCTTCCATTGCCAAGGAAAAGTTACAAATGTAAGCGCAGCATCTGTCACGAATATATAATACACTTTGATCTTAGCTATGTGGCCAAGGAAAAGTTACAAACATAAGTACAGCATGTAGTAAGAAGATATACTACACTTTGATCTTGCCCAAAAGGCCAAGAAAAGGGTATTTATTTGTCCCCCCACCCACCCACAGAGCAAATTATGCACAAGGCCGATTTTTAATGTGAGGAGTGAAGGGGATATGGGGGCCAACTCCCCGTGAATAGGGGAGCAAGAGAGTGAAATTGATACGAAGGGTTGTCCCTACATTGTCCAAGGTCTTATATGTGGGGTTGATATTTATTTGCTCCCCCACCAAGTAAATTAGGCACAAGGCCGGTTTTTTATATGGGGAGTGAAGGGGAAATGGGGGCCAGCTCCCCGTGGAGTAGGGGAGCTGGATAGTGACAATTGGTATGAAGGGTTTCCCCTACATTGACACAGGTTTTATATGTGGGGTTTCTAGCAGTATCTGCCGGACAGATACTACACTTTGATCTTGGCCAAAAGGCCAAGAAAAGGGTATTTATTTGCTCCCCCACCGACAAATTAGGCACAAGACCGATTTTAATGTGAAGAGAGAGGGGGGATGGGGATCAGCTCCCGATGCGTGGGAAATGGGAGCTGAATAGTGACAACTGGTATGAAGGGTTGGCCCTACATTGATCAAGGTCTTATATGTGGCATTTTCCCCACATATGGTCTTTGCTTGCAGTGTCTGCCGGAACAGATGGTATTTATTTGCTCCCCCACCGAGCAAATTAGGCACAAGGCCGATTTTTAATGTGAGGAGTGAAGGGAGGGGGAAGGGAAAAAGGGGACCAGCTCCCGAGAGGTGGGAAATGGGAACTGGTTAATGGTCAGGCATGTGGGGTTGCCCCCACATCTGGTCTTTGCTAGTCATAGCTTGCAGCATCTGCCGGAACAGATACTACATTTTGATCTTGGCAAAAAGGCCGAGAAAATCTTTAAAAGCTAAGAAGAGCATCTATTAACAGACCTTTGATCTTAACCAAAAAGGCTAAGCACAAAAGTGTTACGGACAGACTGACCGACCGACGGACCGACGGACCGACGGAGTGACTCATAGAGTCACTTGCACGCGACTAAAAATCGGAAACTTTTTTAGTAACGCAGACGGATTAAAAGAGAGATAAAGAGAGCAAACAGACATACAAACAGTCGAGAATAAAGTAAGTGTAGTAGAATAAGCAAACAGAGGCATAAGGGCAAAAAGAAAATGTTAGGCGCATACATAAAGAACTAATAATGCACACACAGATTTCATTTATAATCAAAACACCCCTAGCCGCTGGCAAAACAGTTAAAATATATTTCTACAAAACTAGAATCGCGTCCGATACTTGAAAGAAAATGCCGTTTTTAGCAAACAATTTTGCTACTTTTACCTATAAAATATAACATTTAATTCATAATTATACATTTAGTTGATGTCATGCAAAATATACACCGCGTAAAAATAGAGTACGCGTTCACATACTGAAAGTTTAAAAGGAACAAGAACATTTTCACATAGAATTTTCAATCTAGAAAATGATACAATATACTCGTGAGCGATGCGTGATGTTTGTTACTTTGTACGTCACAATAAAGATTAATTCACTCGTCAGATTCCGGTCACTTTATAATTAGAAAATTACGACAGAGTCTCTACTTCTTCCCATCGCATATACTACATGTCCAGATAACATAAAATAAAAATAACGTAGAAATATTATATATATATATATATATATATATATATATATATATATATATATATATATACAGGGGGTCCGTAAAGTTACTATACAATCTTATTGTTTTATTGTATTATATTTGTATTAATAGTTAATAAACTTCGAGACAAATTTGATGATACTGGCTCAGTTGCCGATGCTCCGCGTTCTGGTCGGCCAAGTGTGTGCACTGAACAAAATTTGCCTACAGTTGCTGAGGCATATGGCAGAAGCCCAAAGAAATCACTGTATAGTAACTTTACGGACACCCTGTATATATATATATTATTCTTTCTTATTCGCCTTCAAACTTAAACGGAAAGAGATGCTAAACTTGTTATTTCTGAAAACAACTTGTTTTAATTAGAGACCATGTGTAAGTTTCAAATTGATTTGGTACAATAATAGTTCTGTATAATAATTGTGTGTATTCATTTAAATATAAGATGTGTTTTATTTCCATTGTGTTAATTGCCGGTGGCATCGATGGACGATTCTACACTAGAGAGTCAAAGGTGACTTGGTAACCCAGGTCGAATCTCGATCAGCAGTGATTATCTTATCCTACACCAATGATTGCGTATGCATTAAACAGTAATGATGTCTACGGGCATAAGATAATTTTTACATTTATTCCAAAATGTTATGAGATATATACATATATATATTTATATATATATATATATATATATATATATATATATATATATATATATATATATATATGAGAATGTGTATGAAGACACTTCTTAACCTATATACTCAAGGAATCTTTGATCTACAGACTTGCAATTTGATATATAGCATAATCAAACATATGGCATTTTTTTTAGTAGGTCTTCATTCGAAAAAACGGCTGCTAAGTGTATCAAATTAAAAAAAAATTGGTACGTGGCAGTCGTCGGATTTTTTTTTTTTTCTGTTCACAACTGTTCCAGGAATGCTCACACCTGGCTGTGAAACAGGAGAGCTTCTTCATGTTAGAAATAAGAAGGTTTAAAAACACTTTGTAAAAGTCGTACCCAATTGGTGAAATTGTTATTGTACTCGTCTCAGTGTCTCTAGGTCTTGGTTTCGATCGTATTAGTTTTTATTTAGAATAAGATAATTGCATACAATATTTTTTTTTCTAGTTTTTTTTTTTACTACGCATATAGCGAACAATAAATATATATATATAAATCCGTATCCTTTTCAGTTTTGTTTGTCTACAAGGACTTAATGGATGACGTCATAGCATTGTTTATTTATAAATACACACATAGAGATTTGATATGATGTCATTGATGGCGTCACAGAAGCTGACGCCATGCATAACATCATACTAAACGTTATAGAGGCGACGTCATGTATGATGCCATGTATAGGGTGTCCAGAAATGAAAGATTCCGTGGGCAACATTCTAGTATAAATATATATAATTGTAATTAAATACTTATTATTCATTTTGACTTACAGGCACTAATGTTTCATGCTTAGGCAATTATCAGTGTAGGGTAACAATTCCAGCTTGCCATGCGATTTGGACCCAGCCACGAAGTCACCTTTTGCTCAAGTTACTTAGCATCTACCTCAAGGTCACCAACAATTGCCACTGGAATGAAGAGAATTAATTACTAAACTTAAACGCAGAATTCGGGTGAGTACATTAGGTAATCTAGCGGAAGTCGTAAGCATTGCATAAACGCTAATTAATTTCCTTAGTTATAACTCCACAGGCAGTTTGCATCCTTAAGTATTCTTAAATAGGGCTTGATAATCATAATTTGATAATAATTATTTATTTTTACATAGAGACACAAGTATTTCATGCTTACGCATCCATCAGTGTAGGATAACAATTCCTGCCGGTCACGAGATTCGAACCCAATCACGAAGTCATCCTTTACTCTACTTGCCGAGCAACTACATTAGAAGAGAGGGAAAAAGAGAAGCAAGAAAGACGAAAAAAAAAGAGATTGTAGAATAGAAAGAGAAATAAAATGATAGGCGAGAATTATAACATAGATAAAGTTCAAATAGTCCTCGAGGGAATTAATTTGCTTCCATGAAATGTTTCTTTCATTTCAGCATATATTTCAATTAGTTTCCCACACTGCGAGTACACATCACCCGCTTTGGCTTCCCAGAAGATGAGATTGAAACACAACACCTATCACAGTGGGCGTTACGATCCGGCGATTATTAATGCTAACACAATGTGCGTTTAGCGATAACGCACACGGTTTTCGTGATTTGATTGCATCGGTTTCGCTCGCAGCTAAAGTGACTTTACCATGTAAACAACTCACCTGCAAGTCTCTTTCGACCCGCGTCGCCAAATGTGCATCGCCTATCTTGTGCATGTTTCAGTTTAGTATGTCTGATCATGACAGAGCAACAAACGGAGACTGACAATGGTTATAATTTGCGAACTAGTGCATACCTACGTAAAAAAAAAAGATAGTGAAAAACTTGCATTGCCGGTGTCCGGACTAATATTCAGAGAAAATAATCAGTAATTCATTTTCATATGTAAAGTATTATCATCCTTTCTATTATATTTAAGGAAATAAAAAAGCAAACAGCTTTCATATGAAGTAAAGGATTTCTTTTTAAATTCCGACACTACAGGGTGGCCGAAAAGTCCCAGGACACTATACATGTATTTTTAATAAAACACAGTATTTTTAATGAAACACACAGAAAACATATATATTCAACAAAAAAAGAGAACTTTATTAGAAACAAAGCAGAAAACAACTAGAGTAATTTAGTGGTCTAGGGGATCTGTATGTTGGCCCTCGTTGTTCTTGCACAATTCCATTCGCCTCCAGGTTCTTTGTGCCATTTTATTTTTTAGAGAATTCCTTGATACGCTAGCAAAAGCTGCAATAATCGCATGCTTTAGCATTAAAATATTAAAAATAGAGTGTCCTGGGACTTTTCGGCCAGTGTCCTGGGACTTTTCGGCCACCCTGTAGATGTCACTGGCTCACTATGTGCATTCACGCTTAAACTCAACACTCTAAATATGCTCGTCTACTTCCTTTCTTACAAAAGTATTTTTGCTGGGATAAAGAGTATATATATATATATATATATATATATATATATATATATATATATTCCTTCCATATTTACCCAACTTCACCAAAGGCCCCTACGCTGGCTAGGCCATGTGTCCCGTAATGACAATGGCCTCATCCCAAAGACATTCTCTACAGAAAACTAACTACTGGTAAAAGATAAATTGGTCATTCTCACCTCCGCTATATCAACGTGTGCAAAAAAGCATGTGATATTGTCTTTACCAGCGCGGAGCCCAAAGCTAATGTCCCTAACATCTGGAGACAAAGGCCTGACCACTGGGGAAAAGTCCCTCGCAAAACGGGTGGAAACTAAAAAAAAAAAAAAAAAAAAACTATTCAGGAAGGCCAGTCCACAAAATTCAACAGACCACTGCCACGACGCGCCGACCTTTTATTGCAACGTCTGTAATGTAGATCGACGATAGGTAAACAAAATCTACTCAAGTTTCTGTATTTTTAAAATTAGAAAATTTATTTTTTATAGTATATTTTACGATACCCAAAGGGTCACCATTTTTACAAAGGGTCCTTGTGATGAAGTTTATCTCTTCATGAAGATAGGTATTTGAACAAATCATTAGGGCCCTATGTGTAAAGGTATTAATTAAATTGATTGTTCGTTTTTTCTTGGGGGTGGAGGACAAAGAGTCCCAGCAGATATAAAACCTAAAAACGTAGGCTTACGATGAGTAGAAGTAAAAAAATACTTAAAAGTCTTAGAAAAAAATCATCCAAAATGGAAGACAAAATTAAAATTCTTTGTTATCCGCAAAATACTAAAGCTAAGGTAAGGGTTGAATGGATATTACTAAAGCTATTGTTCTGTTGTCGAACAAACAAAAGGTATCGTCAACGTAACGAAAGTAAAGGTCAGGTTTTTGACAACCGAATAGTAAACCCTGTTCATGGAAAGCCACAAAATTATATTCCAAAGCTGGTCCAAGAAGAGAACCCATGGTAAAACCATCAAGGTGTTTATACATAACATCATTGAAACTGAATTCAACCGACATAGTAGCTAATTTCATTAATTCAACGAATATATCTTCGAGAATTGTGGGAGTTGCTAGATTACTGCGATATAAAACGTCAGAACATCTACTAATAGTCTCAAAGTGCTTTAATTGTGCGAAAGTGTTCACTACGCCATTTTCATTCGCAAAATGATACACGCGTTTTGGTATAGGAGTATGCGATGTCGTTTAATTTGGTTTTTAGATCGCTAATCTTAGAGTCGAAAACAGGTGAAAGTCTTGAAAACTGAACCCCCACCCCCAAAAAACAAGACTTCAAATTTGGAATAAATCGGTTAATATATAGAGGAAGTTGGAAGAATGCAAAAGTCTAGACCACCAGAAAGAATAATAAGATCAAGTTGGGACAAATGCGCAGACAAGACATTAAACATGTTTTAAACAACATCAGAATTCGTAGAGCAATCATATTTAAAAAAAAAAACAGGTGTTGCAAATTGTTCTGGTTCTTTAAAATTAACCATAAAAGTCTACGTTTATGAATTAATGCAATGTATCGTGTAAATCTAATTTTATCAAAAATATTTTTTTAAATCGCTAAAGTACCTGTACAGTTATGTCATAATTCATAATATTCTTTCTTCAGTCGTGCTATGTAACAAGAAAGCTTGGACAAGAAAATGGAAATAAATTAACTTTAAATTTTCTGTAATTTACCTCTTTTTATTTTAAACAAAATAAAAGAACACACATTATTGCTTAACCACGTATTTAAAAAAAGGTCTGATTAGCCGTCGATGTTCTAATGCTACTTTTACTTTCCGTTAGAAAATTTAATTTACTGATTAATTCTAGAGTTTACCTGGTCTAGAAATATTTAAATATCTCTATAGGAGTAGAAAATTGAATAATAGCTATGTACAAACCGAATTTATAAATTATGATTTATTAAAAACAAATAAAGTAAAAAGTTAGCTGAGCGGTTTCGAACTTCGGTTAACCGAATAATTTCGATGTTAACGATTAACAAAAGATATATGAAATAGAAATATGGCGCTTACCTTAACTAGAATTACCTTGAATTAATGACAGATTTAACAAACAAATTTCACTGACTGTTCAACAGTGTTATTTTGCGTCGAATCTTCGTCTTGTTTTTTTATCGGAATACCTACGTAGTTTGCTTTTATGCAACGCATCATCTAATTTACATGCGACCGGTGAGAATTAGAATTTATTCACGTGACTGTGAGCGATATGGTCAACTGCACGTCGCCATTTAGGTTTTTCTGTTATTAAGAAACTAGACCCTTCGAGACACGCTGTTTCTTGTGTAAGGAAAATTGCACTAAGTACAATTTCCCCTACACTTCAATGTTTAATAGAAAAAATAAAGATCATTCTCAAGACACAATACTTAATGTAAACGATTTATTTAATACGTTGTAAAAGTTGATTTTTATACAAATATAAAATAGAAATAGCGTTGAAAAAGATATTCTATTCTCTTTTAGTTAGCAACGCGCTGGTAGTGAATTTAATTTGAATTTTCTGTATACACATAAAGGTGCTAAGCGTGTTTCTGCATTGATTTCATACAATCGCATCTATATTAAAAAACCGAAAGTTAAAAGTATGTCGTATCGTTTGTATTCTTCGGACTTCTGTTTTCACTTTGAGTGTTATTTTAACAACGTGCCTGTCGATATAACTTGTGACCTCCGCGTAGTGGATAAAGTAATTGATTAAGGTGGTTGTAAGTTACACTTTTTGAAGGATAAAGGTTCAATCCTAAGTGCAGCACTCAAAATAAAACTGCGACTTTCTTATAGTACCTAGTTATGACAAAAGAGAACATGCTACACTCGTGGATTAAATAAGTTGTGTTCGATGTTCCACGTAGATTATTTTTTCTTTGTGCGAGTTTATTGTTTGTTTCTTATGCATTATTTTATCATTTTCTTCTACAACTCTCGATTCCAGTATCTATCATATAAGCCATGTCATCACTATTTCTCTCCCTGTGCACGTAGATTTCCACTTGAATAGTTTTCTCTTGATACTACGTTCTCTATAACGTTATTAACTATATAAGAGCTATTCCAAAAATAATGCTAGTATTTTTATTGTTTTTTTGAGATTTCTGGAAAAATAACGTTACTAACTATTATAGAGTCATTCTAAAAGTAGTGCCCCAATATTTTTATTGCTTTTTAGAGCTTCATTTAAAGATAACGTTATCAAATCCATGCAAAGCATTCCTAATGTAATGCCTGCTTTTTTAATGTTCGTAGAGCTTACTAGGAAGATAACGTTATCAACTATATGAGAGGTATTCCAAAAGTAGTGCTTCCTATTTTTATATGTTTTTAGTCTCACTAGAAATATAACGTAATCTACAATTTGAGAGGCATTCCAAAATAATGCCTCGTATTTTTAAAATTGTTTAGAGCTTACTAGGAAGATAACGTCATCGGCTTATATGAGAGAAATTCCAAAAGAAATGCCTACTATTTTTTAATGTTTTAGGTGCGTACTAGAAAAAAAAAACGTTATCAACTATATAAGAGGAATCCAACAAGTAATGCCGCCTCGGTTAAAAATTTTTTTGGCGCTAATAAGGAAGATAAAGTTGTCAACTATATGATAGATATTCAAAAGTAATGGATATTATTTTTTAATTGTTTCTGCAGCTTACTAGAAAGATAACGTTACCAACTATATGAGAGGCATTCCAAAAGTAATATATTCTATTTTTTATTGTTTTTGGAGCTTACTAGCAAAATAAATCTATTAATTATATAATGGGGATAGAAAAGTAGTACTTCCTATTTTTATTGTTTCTGGAGCTTACTAGGAGGATAACGTTATCAACCATATAAAGCCATTAAAATGTAGCCTTCAGTGTTCTATATATTTTGGTGCTTACTAAAAAGATTAGCGTTATGAACTAGATGAGAGACATTCAAAAAGTAATTGCTTCTATTTTTTCGTTGTTTTTGGGGCTTACTAAAAAGCTACCCTTATAAACGATACGGGAGGTATTTCAAAAGTAATGCCTCATATATTTATTGTTTTGTGAGCTTATTAGAAAGATAACGTTATCGACTATATCAGCGACATTCCAAAATTAATGGCTTCTAATTTTGTTATTGTTCTTGGATTTTACTAGAAAGATAACGTTATCATCTATATGAGAAACATTCCAAAGTTAATGGCTTCTATATTTTCGTTGTTTTTGGAGTTTACTAGCAATATAACTGTTGTAGACCCGTGGTAGGGGTTACAAATGAAAGAAACCACAAGTAGTGTAAAGTGTATGAAATGTAATATGTATTTATCATAAAGAATACAGGGGCCACTAAAGTGGTATGAGTGGAACGTGTTTGTAGCATGCGTTTAACATGGTATGAATTTCTCCATGTAGTCTCTGAAACCAGTGGTATTCATAGGACTGGTTGATTCTACTTAGTTCTGAAATAGGGGTGATTTGTACCCAGCAACCCCCTCCCGAGATTTTCATTCCCCTGGGATGACCGTATAGCTCTTTTTCCTGGGGTTGATCTCTACCGGGTCGGTCATTTTCCTTTACCCGGAGGACCGGCGTTGTCCAGCTGCTTGTGGTGTTACCAAGTCGAATGTGTCATATATCTAGTTCATTACTTCTTGTTCAGCAGGTGGTCGTCTTTCGTCATCTGTTATACGTTTCCAAATTTGGTTTAAATGCTTCTTGTGCGTAAATCTTAGACCTTCGATAATGTAGACCGTCCGCCCGATCCTTTTCTTGACCTTTTCTAGTTCCCACTTCGTACTATTATTTTTGTATACCTGGAAAATACTTTTTCACCAGGTAAATACCTATTTTTAGGAACTGTAGTACTTGGCGGTTTCACCTGTTTTGACAAAAATTTCTCGAAAACCGGCCTAATTTTTCTCGCGAACATTAACTCTGCCGACGACATCTACGATGGAATGTTTTAATTTGGCGTAATTCGGTAAACTTATAAAAACTTTTGTAGCGCCTTTTCTAAGGGCGTTCCTTTAGCCTTCGTCAGAGCTCTTTTCAGCGTGTCTACAAACCTCTCTACCTGACCGTTCGATCGGGGATGATAAGTTGGCGTCGTTATGTGGTTAACCTGGAAATCCTCGCAGAAGCTTTTAAAATCTGCTGAAGTGAATTGTGTGCCATTGTATGACACTAGAGAATCAACCACACCAAACCTAGCGTACTATTCGTGAAGAGCACTGATTGTAAAATCCGTCGTTGGACATTTACATCGAAATACCTCAGGCCATTTTGAAAAACTGTCTACCACTATTAAATAATAGTTTCCATCCAGTGGGCTTGCGTAATCTACGTGTATTCTTTGCCGTGAGTGGTCCGCTTAAGATCATGGGCTAAATTGCATGGGAGCACTTTTACAGCCAATACGCATCCCTTACACCAATTTACCGTGTCTTCTATATCAGTGTCCATACTCTTCCAGTAAACGTAGAACCTCATGAGACTCTTCATTCGCCTAGCCCCAGGGTGCCCCGTATGAAAATCCTTTAGAATTATCTTTTCTAGTGTAGCGGGGATTACTACTCTTTCTATATACAACATTACCTCATTGCACATAAAATAAGCTTCCGCCCCCGATTCATCCAATTGAATTTTTTGTTTCGTTTCATTGATGAAACTATCTTCTTCAGTCTCCCTTATTATATCTTCCAAAGTGACTGGTAGTTCCTTGATCGTATTACATAGTATTTATGTATAGTTCTTTTCACTTTGTAGTGACGCTATTACTGTGTCTTCCAGCGGTTCGCTTGATTTCGGGATTAATCGCGGCAATCTGTCTGCGGTACTTAACATCGCAGATATAATACACTCCATACTGAAATCGTAATTCAGTAGAATGGTCTCCCATCTTTTCAGTCTATTGGCTGTGTAAGTTGGCAGACCATTTTTTAGGGCCAAAGATGGTTATAAGCAGTTTATGGTGAGTTTGCAATTTAAATTTACGGCCATATAAAAATAGGTGGAATTTTATAACACCGAATATGATTCCCAGTCCTTCCTTTTCGATTTGGGAGTAATTCTTCTCGGCAGGAAGTAAAGTTCTTGAAGCATGGGCGATTGGCTTTGTGGACCCATCAGGCATCTTGTGTAGAATGCACGCCCCGATCCCATAAGAACTTGCGCCAGTTGCGACAATAATCTCTTGGTTAGGATTGAAATAAGTCAAGAATAAATCTGACGTTGGTACATCTTTTAATTTCTTAAACGCTGCCTGGCATTCAGGCGTCCAGACACATTTTTTGTCCATTTATAATAGTATACTCAATGGCGCACGCAATTCATGCATGTTCTTAATGAACGTTTGATAATAGTTCGCGAGCCCTAAAAAACTCTGCAATGTAGTTACATTACGAGGTTCTGCCATGTCTTTTATAGCTGTGGACCTGTCTGGATCGGGGTTCCTCCCGTCCTTATTTATTAGATGACCCAGGTATTTAATTCGTTCAAAAATAAAATCGCATTTTGCTTCCTTTAATGTGAAGCCGTATTCCTTTGTTTTGTCAAACACTTAAATACATGATCTCTTTGTTGGTTAACAATTTGACTACGCATAAGAATATTGTCCAGATGGCCTATTGCAAAATCCAAACCGCTTAGCAAAGTATCGATTACCTGTTGGAATATTGCATGTGTTAGTTTTATACCAAATGCTAATCTATTGAATGTATAAAGTCCTTTGTGCATTGAGATACACAAAAGTTTCGAGCTATCTTCCTCTACTTGTATTTGTAGGTACGCCTAGCTTAAGTCTATTTTGGGAAAATATTTTCCGTCATTTAACTTAGCGAATATTTCGTCTGGGTTTGGTAGCGGGTGGTGATGGCTCTTGAGCGCCGCATTCAATCCGGTCGAAAAGTCCTCGCATACCCTATTCTCTTTAGATTTTTTTCACGTATACGGTGGGGGCTGCCCACTCACTATAATTAATAGGGGTTAAAATCCAAGTGTCATCTAGTCTTTTTAATTCTTTTTCAATTTTTTCCCTTGAAGCGAACGGTATGCTCCGTAGCTTTTTGAATACTGTTTTTGCTTTGGTCATAAATTCGAATCTCGCCTTTATTTTTGTGCAGCATCCAAGCCTTTCGGAGATAGAACATGAAAAAGATTTTTTGAGATCTTTTTTGAGTTTGTCGGCTTCGGCCGTTAGGTTTTCGACTTTGTGACAAAAATCACTCATTGCCGAGTCCATAATTCAAATTCTTTAGAACGAAAACTTTTAGCTCTTTTGTCGTTCTTTTTAGTGACACATTAATAACTAGCTCACCCTCAAAATTTATTTTTTCGCCAGTTACTGATCTTGCGACTTTATTCGTCTTTGTCATCGTGGGATTTCCTATTCTCTTCCACGTGTGAAAATTTATAATTGATAAATCCAACCCTGAATCGCGCTGTAATTTTACTTCTTTATTTCTGATTCTCACCGTAACATATTCTCTTATGTTTTCTGCTGGTGAAGGGTCCATTTTAGCAGTTTGTTTCTTTTATCTTTCCTGTTCTTCCTCGAAGTATGTCATTAATTCTAACTGCTTTTCTAATATTTGTTTGGTCATTTCTTTTTGTTTTTCGCGTCCTTGTTTTCCTTCGAGATATTTAACTGTTTCTCTTCATTTTGTTTCTGTATTGCCAATTGTTTATCCTCGTCTTGATTCTGTATTGCCAATTGTTTCTATTGTATTGCCAATTGCTCTTCTCTGAACATTTTTTCAAGTCCATATTGTTGACGTTGTTAGAATTTCACCAGTTCCAAAATTTGTTTTGCAAAATCGTCTATTTTTTTTGTTTTTGCTTTTTTTTAACGATATGGGATTACTTAATATGCAAAGTGAGATTTTTTCAGAAACAACGCAATTCATTGATTTACTCTTCCTATAGTACCAACTCTATAGAAAAAAACCTTTACAAACTTCTTACCTGCTTTTTGAACGAATAATTTTTCATATATTTATTTCTTCTTTTTGGCGATTTTTCTGAGAAAATAATTCGGCGTTTGCATTTATACAGAAAGCAGTAGATTTCGTTTGTCATTTTTCAATTTTCGTAACGTGTAGGTACTAGGTTCAATTCCTTGTGGATCCTACATACTTTTCTCTTTTTTCTTTAATAAGAAAAAGACACTTCTCTGTGAAAGAGAGTTAATAGCATTTATTTAATATTAGCTATTTCTTTTGATCTCTGTGCTAAAAAGAATGCCCCTTTTCGATCGTATTTAAATTCGACGTTTGTTTTCATTTATGCGAATACTCGCTTTAGCCAATAAAATAAAATATATCATTTACTTTTGCATGAGTTTTTTTCTTTCTCCAACGCTAATGCCTTCCAACGATATAACATATTAGCTAGACTTGCTTTTCAGAACGACAAAGTTTTTTTCCAACATTACTTGTATTTATTGAGATATAAAAGGCTTGTTTTTTGTACTTACAGAAAACTTGGTCTCGTTTATTCAGTAGTAATACTTCTCCGCGCAATTCGTCTTATAAGTTCTGTTTCAACTCGTAGTTTACGCTTTTAGTAGCTATTTTAACAGCAAGATAAGGCTTTGACGACGTCTTTGTAAAATCCTTTTTTCGGCAGGAATTGTTATCCTTTCCCGAAGTGTTTTTTATCCCGTATTTGTGGATTTTTATGCTCGAATATTGTTTTCCCCCTAAAGTAAACAAGTAGTTTTCCCGTTTTTCCCCGAACTTTTGAAAAATAAATACTCTTGAAGTTCCGAATTTTCCCCGAATGTAGGAAAAACTTATTTCGAATATCCGCGTGTGTTCTTTTTTCTTGATTTTTTTTTGGTCTTCTAATGGTGTCTTTCAATGGCTGTTTTTTTAGAGTGAATTCGTTGCCCGAATATTCGTCATTCAGTTGTTGTAAGCAATTATTGTAGATTGATTGAGACTCGAAACTTGTAAGCAAGGTTCAGAAATAGATTTAGAAATTGGAATGTTTGAATTTAGCTATTCTTACAGTCTATATAAAATAGAAATTGTTTGTATAGTAAAAATAATTTGATTGTTCGTTCTTATACGAAAACTGAATTAAAAGTGTAAGCTAAAAAGAATGAACAATACAAATTAAAAATATATTGCAAAAAATAGGTTAGGTTAAAAAATAAGTTAGTTAAGAATACTTTGTTTGCAGAAGTGTGCTATGGACTCACGTGTGCTTAGCCACATGAGTTGGTCACGTTTTGGAACCACGCATCTGACGTCATAGTAAAAAGGGAATTCCCAATATAATAGCTAGTATTAGTCGGATTAGGGCAGTCGGGCAGTTAAGTTCGAACAGTTATCAGAGTCGGTCGGAAAGAGCTGACATGGTCAGAGGAGGGTCCTCTCAGATGTGAAGTGGTAGAAGTTTAACCATGTAGAACAAATGTGAATTCTTGACGTCAAATCATTCGACCGATCCAATGAAATAAAGAACATCATCGATATTTGTAACTGTTGTCTTCGTGTCGTCATCCAACAGCTGAAGGGTAATTGTGTTTTGTCTATCACCATCTATAATGAACTTTGTATAAAACACTTCTTAGTAATGTGTCCCTCCATCATAAGTAATGAGTCTCCCCTCCGATGTAAAAGAACAGTATAACACCCTTCAATAATGAATTCTCATCATCTCAACCTGTCATAAATGTCTTGTCTCCCTCACCTTTAATATGAACCCTGCGTCATGTTAAATATAACCCCCATATCTATGCCATATATATATGTGTATATATATACATATACATATATGTATATGTATATATATATATATATATATATATATATATATATATATATATATATACATTATTTGTTCGAGTGTAGGTAAAATTGTTTTAAATGTGTGTTTTACATAATCCGTCCTAGGGAAGGTAAAATTATTTCATATATTTGCTATAAATCACATGTTGTAAGGAAAGTACAATTATTTCATATAGTCCTAGTCTAGGTAAAATATTATTTTTCTCGAAATAGCAAATGATACATAGACATCAAATATTCATCTATCCTAAGAATAACAGATGTGTGCAAAATCAACACCATTTTTCTCATTATTTTATACGGTCCTGTTGAGCCACGCCGGGTACTCATGCTAGTATAGATAGATAGATAGATAGATAGATAGATGGTCTTTTCATCTTATCACCGATCTTTTGTTTCATCTATATTCATCTACCATCTGGATTTATCTCAATTTATGTTCGTTTTATGTCGATAAGGTTTTTACTGCTCACGTGTATCGATCTGTTCATCTATTTCATTCTATTAAATAGATCAATACATCACTAAAACCAGAGACTGATGTTTATGCTTTCTAACATCACTGTTTAATAGAATGGAACAAGCGATCGTGGATACACAAAGGTGCTATTAAAAAATGAAACACATCGTTTTGGGAGTTATCTTTTTTTAGAAAACCTTATTTTGTTATTTTGCCAACAACACCATAAAAATACCATATAAGGTTTGAGTTTTTCATTAATTATTTTTACGGTTTTTTGTTTTAATATGTTCTCTGGTCAATGTGTAAACAATGATTCCTTCCATATGTTACGTTTCAATTAGATAGTGAAAATATACGTGCTTTTTTAAACTTTTATTTACCTCAAACGAGGTATAGTGATAGCGAGCGGGGAGTGGTTTCTGTGTAATGGTCAATATTTAAAGTGTCATTTTAAGTCTGGACTTGTTCCGCTAGATGTTTATTTTTTGAAGTATTTACTCTTTTTTTATATATCAAACACGACGCGTTCCCGTTGAACTTGATGTGCTACTAATCCGGATCATAGCTTCAAGGAACTATGTGGAGAATTGAGCACAGAAATGTCTTATTTGCGTTACATTTAAACTTATGCATGCTAATAGTAAACTCACCGAAGCGAGAGACAAAGACGAATTTCGAAAGCTTAACAGTCCAGGGAAAGAAACTAGTGGCCAAACTCAACAGTGAAAAAGTGTGATTTTGGTCCTCGTCGAGTTAGTCGGGAGTATATACATTGAAGGTCACAAACACCATGGTTGCATCAGAGCACATTTCATTAAAGTACTTGTAAAATACTTGTGGTGCATGATTTCGAGGAGGGGGCAGGGTGGAGTTTAAACGATAGTGCCGGATCAATTAGCGTGAAGAGTGTTTTTGGACACTGTCTAAAGAGAGAGACTAGTGGTAGATACACTAGCCCAGATGTGGCAACAATCCCTCATGCTTAGGCAAATGATGGCTTTGTAGAAATATATTATACTCTCAGGTGTGACTATTTTTCTAGCCCGAGAGAGGGAAGCCACCTTCTTTGCAACATCCGTATGAGTGTTCCCAGTGTATTTATTTCAGTTCATGTTGGCTGTAAATGTTAAGCCGAGGACGCTAAACGATAGGCTCTCAGGTAGTATGTTATTTATTGTGTCATTCGACGGCTGAGAAGTTTTCTTGTAATTGTTAAGGGAAAGTAACTTAGCCTTTGGTCGTTTACTAAAGTGTCTAAAATTTCTTTGTATATGTGTACATCGTTTTTCACTTTATATTTTTACGTTTGTTATTTGATACAGCGCAGCAAAAAGCGAATTCTATAGGTACGCAATTCAAGGAAAAAAACACTAAAATTAGAAACAACATTTCTATATAAAAACATGGTATTTTTCTACTAGTTGTCCCGGTTTGCAGGATTTACATTAAGTAAATACAGGGTATCTTTGGAGGCGATGAATTTTAAATTACAAGTCTATTTTCTGTAATGGCTAATTTGGCAACTGTCGGTTTTTTTTTTAGTTCTCTTGAATTAGCAATTTATTATGATAAAACTGACACTCGAGGAGCATTTGCAAATTTCATATGATACAATCAATTTATCGAGAGAAACATTAATGAACGAATAATTTCACACAATGCATCTGTCAATTAACCCCGTCTTTCGTGCGATTTAACGCCAGTAGATTATTTTCTTTTGGTATATGAAAACCCACTGTCTATGTGGATAAATAAAACACAATAGATCACTTGGAAGACAACATTCAACGTTTTATTACTGAAATATAATAACGTAATGCGCGAAATCTGTGAAAATTGCACCCACATCTTTCCGAACTGAAACTTTCCGACTGACAGATGTCGTTCAAACCTTATACTGCTGGATTGATTAGTTTAAGTGTAATTCCTGGCTATAAAAATATATAGGTATATAACCATACTCAACAATATAAATATAGAGATATCTAAAATGGTTTCCCGTCACATGACGCGTAAGAATTATCCTCCTAAATGAAAATGAGGTATTATGCTACTAAATTGTGTATCTAGAATACTTATTTCAATTTTCACCAAAATATATTGCGTGATAATTACTTTAGAAATGCCTTAACTTTGAAGGCTTATGCTTCCAAATTTAAAATCAAGACAATGTTACTTAATTAGTATCTAATGACTACTGGACGAATATAATTTGTTTTAGTTTTAAATAGAAACCTCTCTCCATATTATGTTCTATGGCACTCTTTTAAATACTCAAAATAAAATGTGGGTAATATTTTCTTAATCTTTTTTTATATGTAAAAGGCACGTAAGTGTGTGTGCGTGTGAATGGACTCCAAAATGGCGGGGCCGGTTTTTGTGAAATTTCCGACAAATGTACCTCATGAGTTTGACGGAAGTCTTTATGGGTTTTGCATAGGAATATCTCCGATAAATATTGCGAATGGATAATCGAAAAAAAAAACTCATTAAATAAGGAACAATTTATACAGTCTAACATCGCAAGTGAATAACACAAGTTTTATGAGAGCACAAGCCGAAGGGCCCTGCGTATAAAATCAACTGTAAGAATTTTGATAAGATAAGAGTGGGTTAGAGATGACTGTTTCTATTTAGAACACCATCCGATCATAATATTTGACTCTTGCATTATAAACATGAGTTAAAGTTTACCGATTTCAATGACAATAACAATTTTAGAAGTCTGGAGCATCTGTCTATCCTCATTCAATCACGCGCAACGCCAGATTCCTTTGCTAATTTATATTTTAAAATTCCATTTAATAAAAAAACTGATGCTATCTTGATTTTCACCAAGGGATTCTTATTCTTTTCCCATTTAATATAAAATTTAATTAAAATAAATATAAGACACATTTGAATCTCTTGAGCTTTTCAGCTGCGCTATAAAATCCATTATGATCGGTTCATTAGTTTAGGAGGAAATCCGATACATACAAATTTATTAACATATCTTATAAGGATCTGTGAGCCCCTATATATATATATATGTATATATATATATATATATATATATATATATATATATATATATATATAACTACTTACTTTACTCACATAAAATTAATATACGAAAGTATAGATTTATGCGTAAACTTTAAGTATTTACTTCAAAAGTGCTCAATACGTAGGTAGAGCTAGTTAGTAATCTATAAAATATATATGGCGAATATTCCGCGTTTCATCCAGTCTAGAACTCTTCAGCCTGAAGAGTCCTAGAGTGGGTGAAACGCGGAATAGTCAGTGTAGCTTAATCGCCATATCTATTTTATAAATTACTATATATATATATATATATATATATATATATATATATATATATATGTGTGTGTGTGTGTGTGTATATGTGTGTGTGTAATATCTGTTTCGATCTATATGTTTGCTTTTAGATAGTGGTAGAACAGACACGCTCTTACTATAGGGATAGACATTAAGTTTTGGTCTGATCATTAAATCACACGAATGATTCGTCTTGTTTTTATGGCCGGAACCCAAGAACAAAATTATTGTCCGTTAGTTAACACCACATAAAACGACATGCACGGCTTTAATGGCCGATTGCCGAATTCATGCATAAAAAATAAACTTTGATAAAATAAACGCTCGGATCAGAAGTTCTGCGCAGGTGCAACGCGTGAATACCTACATGAAAACAAGCATCACGATATCGTCTATCTTAACCTGTCGGTTAAGATAGACGCTATAGTGATGGTTTCGTTTCATTTGATAGTCTTACTGTTGGGTGATGAAATGATAACCCAATCTATCATTATAGTAAATGTGAGTAAATCAAAATTTGTGTCCCTATAATTTACTGCGACACAACCATAATGTTCCGGGTCGTAAATAGTTAGACTCTGGACTTTGTCGAGAACGAGTCTCGAGTTAAAGTGTTCAATTCATTTTTAAAATAAATAATTCTATTTTAATATGTAAAAAAGATGAGCTGTTTGTTTATTGTATACAGGCGTTTGCTCGCAGAGCGGTCTTGTCGAAACCAGAAACTCAACAAACAAGAAACTCAACAAACAAGACCTATCAGCAGAGGTAGCCATCGACATACCAACGCCTTGTTTAAAAGGTATGGGCCTAGCCTCTATGTTTACCATTTATTCTCTCGGAAACTTGTAGCTGTTCCAGGACGTAAAAGTCGTTTCATAGACATTCCTAAACGGTTAGGACGCACCAAGATACTCTCCCCTGCAAACAATCGTGATACTTTATAAGTGTCACTTCCGTCATTTGCTCTGTTACTTTTAAGTTGGGAATATATTTTTTATCAATATTATATTTTAGAATCGTCCAACAGCCCTAATGTTGTATATCGGGATTATATTGGAGATGATATACTAAAACGTGTCATGGTGTATCAGACTTATCACACGGGATATTTTTACAGTTCATATATAAGAAGAATAATATATGCTTCATTCCTTTTTTTCTTGAAGAGTTCTTCTATCTTCCCCCTGCTCCGTGACGAACCATGAAACGACCAGCACCATCCAATTGAGACATCTGTTCTTACTTGTGAAACGATAAAACAACTCTTTATATTTTATAATATAAATTTATTACAGTTGCCTCAAATGGTTTTCACAGGATCTACAGTTCGTCTACATTTTCTATTCTTACAGCCCCCTCCTAGCTGTCTGTCCACCCCTGTCTAGACGTCTGTCCGCTTTGGTGGTCAATTCCCAACTCTCTGAATCTCTCCAAAAGTAACTACATCACGTGTTCTTTTATGTCACCTAATTACATGTCTCAGACCAACCTAATGCCCACATCTACTTATTTGTTTATTCAAACCCTAAAATAATGTGTACATCTATTTTCTATTTTCACATTCCTTTTGCGATTCACACGTCAATCATCTCTTTCCCAATTTTATTTTTTTCCTTCTAATTATAATAACTGATCCAGCGACCATCCGTCGCTCAAATCAATTAATAATAATACAATAACAATAATAATAATGTTTTGACCCTTGACCCCGCTTGCCATAGTTAACAGATACTACGCTATGATCACCGCCTAAAAGGGTCATAACGTTACACTCTTTTCCCTCCTATTCTAAAAAATGTACGCATACATTTTTTCTATACGCCCTATTCTCACCTTATTTCTCGCACCTGTGAGCCAGGAAAACGTCAGATAACATCTCTACTATGCATTTAAAAAAATATTTACACCTTTTTTCAACAAATATATGGTGCAGACATATGTTTTCTATGCTTCCCATCTTAATTAGTTTATTCGGTCGGGCCTTTTTCCACGGCCTATGGCATCACTCAGGGATGTGGGTAAAGTAACCTCATGTTCGTTAACAGCTGCTACGTCAGCCATCCGATGCCAATTCCAACATCAAGGTGCCTCCCACCTTATCTCCAAAAAAATCTGACGACATCTAATCCGGCAGATTTCTGACTCCTTTTATACAGGCATTATTCTTGACACCTTTCCATGCTTTTAATGATCATATATACTCTAGTTGTTGGGACCAAAATAGAAAAAAAACCTATTTACATAAGTTTCCGTGGTCAGCATCCAATTTTCAAAGGTATCTGCTAAAATTCATAATTTATTTACGGATTCACACGGATTCGCCAAGCTCTGAATCTCTCAGCCTTCTAAATCAGACAGTGGAAAAAACGTAACACTTCCCTTAACTAAACCCTTAATTGAGGTGACCTAAACCTCATTCGCGCCGATGGTACAAAGCGCTCCACTAAACCCTTAGCTATCCCGCTGATGAAGTGTGTGATTTCTCCAAATGTCCTACTCGGACCACTTCAGAATACCAAACTAGGAACACCCCACATACATACTCTGATATAAAATTTTGGCACCTTTAATTCACAATAGGGGGACATTTTACTTCTAAAGTTCTAACGTATAAGCTGTTCTATCTTTTTTTTCCTTCTTTCTCCTACTTCAGATTCTAAAACGTTTAATAAAAAATGAATTCAGGCAACTTGATTATGTAGTAGAGCTGATATTTATTCAACGTAGCTGCATTCAGCCTCAATCACCGCTTTGGTCCAGAACTGGGAACATGCCTTTTCCACACGCGCCGGCGAGAACTCGGCAGATGGCGGGGATCAGACTGGCTTTCATGTTGCTGAAAGTCATGGTGGTGATGTTCTCGACGCATACCCAAACGCAGTAGTCCAATGGATTCGGATCGAGGGAGGAGGTGGCCCAGTAAGAAAAGGGTACAAAGTCGTAGCACTTCTCCTGGGTCTCTTTGGACTTGTGAGCCGGAGTCGAATCCTGCTACCACAGTCAGGGTCTTCCACCAGCCACATGCTTAATCCAGGAGATCACTACACTGTTCAGCACAACCAGGTACATTTTGCTATTGATTTTTAAGCCTAATTCGGAGATGTGAGTGGCATGATGTGGCCATCACCTGAAACCAAACTAAAGACAATAACCGTGTCCGGAAACTGTTTACATTACTTTAGGCACGTCCCTCTTATCAGTGACAATCCAGCGATGCATTTTGAGCATACTGGTAATGGTTCTGTTGTCATAACTTTGATCGGTAGAAAGCATGAATTGTACGGCGGCGTATCACCAATCTCGTTTGTTGAGCATTTTGTCTCACATTCAGCCATGACAGAAGGCTCCTTTAACTTTTTGAGAATTGTTACACAACTGGCCAACTAATAGATGGTCTGTAATGAAAATAGAACGCCGGTATTCATCAAACGGAAATAAAGTCATGTCGTGTTTTTAGGGCAACTATGTTATCGTTCCACCCGGTAATTACATTAAATAACGAAAAAATATATAACTATTTTCTGTTACAACATATCAGTTCGTTGTACGTTATCCAATGCTGAAGCCAGTCATCTTGAAATAAAAGTTTTCATACTTTAATTTCGTTATAGATTCAAATCTTTATGGTGTTTGATGTGGTTTTCTTTTAAAAGGAAGGCTTTTTTCTCCTTGTTTTAGACTTTGCAGAACTTATTTGATGTGGTATTTATTAAAAGAAAACTTGTTTTTGTTTTAGACATTGGAGAACGTGATTTAGTTTTGCAAACTAAATGGAGAAAAGAATAACAGTAATATTTAGTACATTTTCCGTCATGAATCAATTATGATCAGGCAGTCAGATTTAGTCAGATTTAGCACGCGGTGAAATATATTAGAAACATTACTTGAAGCAATAATTTACCATAGTGTAAATGAAAGAATAGCAAACTAAAAACAGTTAAAACTGTAGAAAGCAAGGAAAACTATTCCTTTAATACACAACATTTTGTTGTTATTGCAACAGGGTTCAAATGGTTGTGTAAACTTGATTTTAACCTAATTTGTACGACATCCCAAAATATAGCGGCCAATGTACGGCAGTAGTGAGCAAGGCCACACACAATAGGTGATAAATCGCTATTTTAACGCTAATAGTAGCGCACAGAGGGAATTCCAAATCAGTCAACCCTTCTTTATAGTTGTTGTCGACATCCTCAACTGTTCACTGATATGGTTGGGACATAAAGCAAGTGAGATAGAGTAGATTAAGATGCGAATTAATACCTAATTTGGGAGACGAGCTACATGACTGGACTATTGAAGACGTAGTTGCATAAAAAGACGGTATATGCTTCAAGTTGAGATGTTGCCAGAGAGCAGACTAGAATACAGTTGGCAAATTGTCAATGCAAAATGTGGCAAGGCGCAATCATGGTATCGGATTTTCAACTTCCACAGTCTGACAAAGCTCATGGAATATTAAAAGTAAATGAAAATTCAGATAAAAGTTGTCAACCATATTTAACACAAGTGTGGACAATTATTCGAGCATTGTAAATTCGAAAAGTAAAGTTTACAAAGTTGTTCTTACGGTAAATAGTGATAAAACTGCTATATTTAGATATTAATGATGTGCCACTATTTTCGTACCACTGTTTCTAACACCCTCTTCCGCATGGCAGGGTGGTGATTTGGCCATGTGTGTAGGGATACAAAGAAACGCCTTCCCATAATCCCCTTTCCTAGAGCTCTCTCCCTTTCTGTTCAGGCCGTCATGCGGTGAGCACCATAATTTTTGTCTCTCCGTAAACGAGGGGGGAGCACCCCCTCCCTCAAAACTAGTTAGATTAGTTAGCTTTGAAAAGCTTATTGTCCAGTATTAAATTGTAAAAGTCTGTTGTAATATATTGTATCTCTAATGTAAAATAAAATAGTTAGTTATGTTCCATATATATTACAATTGTGTCGCATGTCGTCTTTCTTGTGTCTGCCATAAATACCTTTATAAACGCCTTCATTGAAACAACAAAACGGTCCGGAAAATGAAGAAAGAAAATTCCAGTCAGAACGCCACCAGGGGTGAAGAGGTCAAGACGTTTCCCGAGAGAAGAAGGAGCCACACAGCACATCCAACATCTCAGGTATGCTTTTCTTTTATAGACCCTAACGACGGTCATCTTCATATCTTCCCGAGACCGCTTTAAGACATTTACTATAACACGTTTGTCGGTCACGCCTCAGTGACCGGCGGATAGAGGTATAATGAACTGCAGCCTGTTATAATTATAGAAGTAATCATATTATAAAAAGTATCATATTATTGAACTATAATACAATTTTAAGACAGGATTTAAAATATTTTCATATAAAAAGTAACTGCAAAATTTTGTCAATAATAGAATCAAAATCGTTCAAAATCGATATCCAATAATTTAACGATAATTTACGAGCTTTTAAAAAAGAATACTGGACTTTATCGAAATATGCAGGACAATAAACTGACTGATACAAAAGGAAAGGTTATATATGTCAGTCTAAATTTACAGTGATTTTTTTTAACAATCCATTTAAGGCAGTGAAGTCTAGTGTGGTTGGATGATTAACTGATTGCTTTCTCGATTCCCATCACCACTGAAAACGGTATACTTGATAACTGATGCTATATTATATCGTATAGTTTTTGTATTCGAGTCTAATGTTAGTATAAGTATGAAAATCGCTGACCAAAATGCCATGCAATATATAACTACTATGCATAACGACTAAAATTTATATGAAGAAAATGTTAATGGAAATTGTTAATATGTTTATTACTTTATGTAATATGTGTGTAATTGTAATATGTATTTGTAAATAGAAAGCGCAGTATATGTCTGTCTTTAATGTCTTTCAAAAGATGTGCATGATACACACGTGATATTAAGTCAGGTCGATTTTATGTAAGTTCTGATGGTCCAAATTATTTATTATTAAAGAACATCTTGGATTACACGTGTATGGAAGGAATAGGTCTGGTTTTCCGTATTTACAGAACACTTCTTTTTACTAATTGCTTATTAATAATTTCAATATAACATGCAAGTAGATAATAATGTTTTCATTTGAAATGCGTAGGTTTTAAAGATCCTTATTCAACAAAAGCAATTACTTATTTCGCCACGACACTTAAGTAGGTAATGTTTTCACCTGAAGTGTATAGGAGTAAAAGATCTTTAATCAACAAAGGCACTAGCAGTGTCAGAAATTTCGTGAAAATAGTGAATAATTCCACCCCATCTTTCCAAGCTTATAACTCCTCGAAAAATGTAATTCAAGCCCTAATTTTTTTTTTCAATTAAAGGAGTAAGGACCAAGGTTTTATTTAAAAAAAAAACAAAACAAAACAATGTGTTTTTTTTTTTTTTTAAAAGGTTTTAAACTTCGGACTTTACAGGTAAATTTCTAAAAAACTGATTTTTTTTTTGTTTTAAATTTGAATATATTATTTATTGACCTTTTCTCTTCAATTTGTGATATATAAACCTATTAAACATAAATTAATTATTTACTTTTTAATAGAAATTTCAAAATGAGAGGCGTAAATTATTCGACCCCCTATCTTTCTAAGCTTATAACTCCTCGAAAAATGTAATTCAAGCCCTAATTTTTTTTTCAATTAAAGGAGCAAGGACCAAGGTTTCATTAAAAAAAAAAAAAGACAAAAAGAAAAAATGTGTTCTTATAAAATAAGGTTTTAAACTTCGGACTTTACAGGTAAATTTCTAAAAAACTGATTTTTTTTTTGTTTTAAATTTGAATATATTATTTATTGACCTTTTCTCTTCAATTTGTGATATATAAACCTATTAAACATAAATTAATTATTTACTTTTTAATAGACATTTCAAAATGGGGGGGGCGTGAAAATGGGGGGGCGTGAAAATGGGGGGGCGTGAATTTAAAAAAAACGTTTGTCTAAAATATTATATTCGGTTTATTGGAAAGAACATAAAATTTCACATTGACCCTGAAAATATCGTAAAAATAGAATCAATAGAAAAATTTTGATAGATTTTTAAAATTTAAAAATTTAAAAATATTGAGTTTAAAAATTGAAAAATATTGAGTTCGGAAAATTCATTATTGTTTTAAAAAAAAAATAAAAATATTTTTATTACTTTTAAAACAACTGTAATAGTTTATTTTGGAAGTATAATCCATAAAGAAAATAAATAACCCACTTTTAACAGAGAAATTACGAGATTTTTATATTGTATTCGCAGTTTCGTGTTAGGGGTGTCAAAAATTCCTACAAAAATTCTGATACTGCTACAAAGGCACCCTATGATTGTAAATTTTTCGAAACTATAATAAATCAGTAATGTTTTCACCTAAAATGCGTTGGAATTTGTACTAATTTCAACATGACATGTAATACTTTATATCAGTTTGAAATAAGTTAAACCTACACAAATAATATTGGAAGTAAATATTTATTACGAGTTCGTTATTAAGGTCACACAATAAACGACTAACGTTTAGGAAATTGTCAACCACTTCTAAATTCCACAATATACACATTTTTTCACGTTAATCTCATCGAGTCGCAATAGTTTTCTCAGTGATGGTCACAAAGTCCGTGTTCAATTTAGTAGAACGTTATAGTTGAAAACTGACCTCTAAAGATAAAATTTATAATTAATTTTTTTTTTTTTTAATCTGAAAGTTAAGTTTGCAATCGATGAGATTAACGTGACAAAATAATTAAAAAAAGTAAATTGTGCAATTTACAGGTGGAGGACAATTTCCTAAACATCCGCCCAATAAACAAATAATAATTTTACTCTGTAATTTTTATTTATTAGACTAGAGATTAGGTGGGAAAATAGTCTCAACCCCCCTATCACATAAAAGGAACATAATTTCCTAATCATCGTTATGTTACTATGCCAACAAACGATCCTGGTGTCTATCTCTACCCTCGTGAGGAGGCAAAGTTAATAGGAACAATATATAAACAATAATATCGGTATTTCAGAAGTAAACAGTTTTAAATAAGTAGAACTTACGGGTTTTTAAAGAATAAACGCTGTTTATTTATTTTTAATTTTAAAGCAATATGAAAAGAACAAAAGTTTAAGCAATATAGAACAACCCGGTAAAGTTTTACTTGTTTTCCACCCTAATATTTTCCTTTTAAAATTATGACTTCAAATGTTTTCTGGTATGATGAAAACGAATATCGCATTTAAAGTTTCCGCAAATAAGTAATTTACCGGATCTTAATCAGTATGATTTACATGCAAACTGGTGGCAATAGTTGTACACAAAAATATGCGCGTTTGCGCGTACAACTATGGCCAGGACTTCCACATAATAAATTATATTGCTTAATATTCGAAAAACTACTACATTTAAATGCGATATTCGATTTCAGGGTATCCGAAAACCTTTAAAGTTGTTATTTCAAAAGAAAAAGTTAAGATTTAAACCAAGTAAAATTTTACCATAACCTTTTTAAAATTTTACGATATAAACAGATTTTTTAAAAAACAATTATCGTTACCTTATACGGGGAAAAGATGTCCTCAATTCTCCTCTTCGCTATATGAATTCCGCCATATGCATTTTAAAAGTTTCTGTTTCCACTTTTCTTATTTCTTTTTTATAATGAGATCATACACCTTCTATGGTTTGCGTGTATATCGAGGGGTCAATCGGGTCAATAATTTCGTCCTGTTGATATTTTCCATAATCGAAGTGGTTCAGGCGTTTATAGACTGACCGATATAATTGGCTCTAACAAAAGACAAACTAAAAAAAAAAGAATACACGTGTATAATACATTTTAATTTAAATCGTTTATAAAAACACATGTAATTTAATTTTCAATAAACACGAATTTAATAATAGGCCATTAGGAGAATAATTCTATTTACATTGTTTAAAATCAGAAATTTAAAAAAGTTTATATTGTTTATCTCAAATAATAAAAGAAAGTTTTTTTATATTGTTTGAAATAAAAAAGAAACTTCTGTATATATTGTTTAAATTAAGTAAAGTTTTTTGTTAAAGTTCTGTTTATATTATTTATTTCTGAAAAAGAACGTCTAACTGATATCAGTGTTTATATATTGCTTTCAGTGGACAAGAGTACAATATCTGCTCCGATACTACACTCCATCTTTTCTGACCTCGATCAGTGGATGAGAAATTCTGCGAATAAAAAATATTCCATCTAATTTGGTTCTTGAGTAAATAATTCGAAATAAAAAAGATGACAGTTTTGCATCTATATTACCGCAATTAAATCGTTATTTAGAAGCCATTCTTTACATGGGGGAGTGAAAGGGTGTTTTGTAACAATGTAATTTCATCTAATAATTTAATTTAGATTTTGAAGTATTTAGCTGTCAATTTCTGTAAATCAGTCAGCGTCTGGCTTTTTAAAAATAATGGGGAAAACATATTTACTTCGTCATTTGCAGGAGATTTTGAAAGATTTAAACTGTCAATTTCTGGTTATGATTTATGTCTAGCATTATAGTTCATCGTCAAAACTCTCATCCACAAAATAAATAAATAATAAAAACCATACATAAAAATCTTAAAATATACAAATGTATAAGAAAAGGAAGAAAATTACTTGTAAATACTTTTTTGTAAATAGCGCAGTAACATACAAATGCTTTTTCTTCTAATTCAATTTTATTTACAATCAAATAATTTAACATTTAAAAAGAATCTATTACATTCAGTTAAAACTTACACAATAGAATCCTCATTTAAACAATTTGAGTTATTTCTATACGTTTTTATGAATAAACGTTCATATATATATATATATATATATATATATATATATATATTATTAACGACATGTAAGCCAATCGCCATGCTTTTTTTGGTTATCATTTGTAAGCAAGAATCTTTTATCCAATCAGTGTGTAGCTAGGGGTTTCATCATTCAATCAAAATGCGATAATGATCGTAGCGACAAGCGTATTAATATAAATTATCAACGCTATTTAAGCCAACCGATATGTTTTTTAGTTACCATTGGTAAGCAAGAATCTTTTATCAAATCAGGATGTAGCTCGGATTCTCACCATCCAATCAGAATGCGATACGTATCGATGAGCGTATTACTATAATAGACACTAAATTGACGTTCAAATATGTCCTTCAATTTATAGGATAGTTAGAGCAAGACTCATTTATTTTTACTTTTTTTCACCTAAAACAAGACATATTTCCACAGCTAGGGTGTAGAGGTGCTATGAATTTATCAAAGTGCTTGAGAATTTATCAAGTGCTTCCATCAAAGTGCTTGAAAAACAAGCACAGGGATGTAAACTTGCAATAGTTGGGCAGAGGCCAGAGCCCTGCCAGGACGTTTTGTTGGACTTTGACAAACAGGGAGAGAGTAGTGGGAGATGCACTTGTCCAGAAACAATATTCTATGTGAAAAGACATTTTATAAAGATACAGGATATCTGACGATAAGTAATTACCTTCTATATATAATTGAGGTTTGATTATAAGAACTACTTAACAAATGCATTTAGATTGAATAATAGATAAAACTAATTGCATCTTTTCACTTTAAATTTTTATAGTATACAAACAAGTTAGACTACGTTTTAAAGATCTACATCAGATAGTTGATGTACTATTTAAACGATACTTTAATTTTTTGACTAACTTTAAATATTCCTGGAAAATATAGATATTGCTGAAATGTGCTTAATTATCTTTCTAGTCTTAGAAACGACAATTTCTGCCCATGAGTTAAATTGATAAATGTTGAAATGAGTTGTAATCTGAACAGTGTTCTCTTAAGACAAGCATCATAATCAAATATTTGGGAAGTCTTGTTATTATTAGTGACCATAGACCACATGTTACAAATATAGATACTAGACAACATGTAAATGCGATTTCATAATATTGTCCAACTGTTAAAATGAACACTAATCATTTTTACCAAAAGATAATATACCGTGAGAGATATGTTCCCTAATGTGTAAGAAGTCGGTAGATGTTTTCGATTTTTCGGATTATTCTCAACAGTGTTCTCATTTTGGATGTAATTTTCAAAAATGAAACTTTCGACCTACTTCAAGTTGATTGTACTAGATTCGACAATCATTGCTGAATTTCGTACGAAAACATCTATTCCATAAACGAGAGTGGTTAATTTCGTCTCGTCAACAATGTCCCGGAAGAAA
Source organism: Euprymna scolopes (assembly GCF_053919585.1). Taxonomy (NCBI): domain Eukaryota; kingdom Metazoa; phylum Mollusca; class Cephalopoda; order Sepiida; family Sepiolidae; genus Euprymna; species Euprymna scolopes. The sequence continues at coordinate 61,663,320 of NC_136496.1, forward strand.
ATCGTAATTGTATTTTCTGTCTCTCTCGTACTGATGATTACATTTTGAACTACATTGCTCTTAGTTAGAAATGTAGTATTACTAAAGTATATTATCTATTGCGCGACGATTTCGAAATGCTGTACACGTAATTGAGTTGGACAAGACATACTTGAAAGAGATAGCGGGTTACATTTGAGGACAGGAAAAAATTAAGATATAGAATCCGTATGAATCAGCAAAATATGGACTATTTTAAGGAAACTTTGGCTATTAGAAAGGTCATGAGAATTGGTAAGAATCATTCTAAATCACACTATATTCATCGTTTTTTAGGGTTCAGTGTTATAATTCTCATAAGTGATTTACTTAATGCTATACAAATAACAATAGAATGATTACTGACGACACTAGATTACTTTATAGAGAATCTCAAAATAAAACAAAACAAAATATATATATATAAGTGCTTACATGAAAAGGACAATCGGAAAGTAACATTACACACAGAAAAAAACATGAGTTATTACATCTTACATCCAATTAATATCACCGTTTAATACATATAGAATAAAGTGAAAACTAAAACAGAAATAGATCTCTGAACGTATATACCATTCACTGAACAAATCAGAGGAGGGTAGAGCGGTAGCTCTAAGTATATCTAAGGCTTTTGACAGGGTATGGCATGAAGGTATTCTCTGGAAAATCAGATGATATGATATCACTGGACGAATTCTCAACATAATTAAATCTTTCCTAGATAAGAGAAAAATCCAGGTTGTCCTCGACGATCGTGCATTTAAATAATATGATATAAATGCGGGAGTGCCTCAGGGGTGTATGCTTGGACATTTATTATTCCTAATATTCATAAATTACTTCCCTGACAAAATTGTCTCTGAGATGGGTATGTATGCTGATGTCACCACACTCTATAACAGGCACGGCAGGAAAACAAATGAACACATATCTAAGGAAATGCAGTAGAATGGGGACAAAAATGGATGGTCACATTCAATGCTGTCAAAACTAAGCTTGTTTCCTTCAATACTTACAAGGAGCTTTCTCTCCTACTAATAGCCATAACCAAAGACTCATGATCTGAAAGTACTTCTTTTAAACTCCTCGACCTAACGTTCACAGGAAACAAGGTTCTAAAGGAGAGTAGCCAACCTGATAGGTCCTGAACTGTCATCTAAGCTTCAGCCTCTGTCCCATCGACGAGATTTTGCATGCATCTGCCTGTTCTACAAGTATTTTTATGGTGCATGCTCCGACGAACTACAAGCACTTGTACCTCCTCGACGTAAATACCCCCGACAAACCCGACAGGCCGCTTAATCCCACCCCTACACAGTAGAGATCCCTTTCTACTCCAGTAGTTTCTTCCCCAGAACAACTAGACTTTGTAATTCCCTTCTTGGTCCCTGCTTCCCCAACTGTACTAACATGCAGAAGTTCAAGTGTAACGCGAACAGACATCTTGTGGCGCAACTCCCTACATAATACCCCTGTAGCTTAGGTCCCTGATAGTAGCCCCCAACATCAAAGTGGTAATGTGCTTTGTTTGGGGTAAAAATGTAATTAGAAAAGATTATGTGATTCATGTACTCTTTAATAATTAATTTCATTGATAATCATCATATTTGTATTGCTGTATTGAAGACAAATGATTGCATTAATGTATCAGGAAAATCGATTTTTGATTCTGACTGGAGAGTGACGTTTGAAAAGCATCAGTTTTTTGCTAACAAATTGAAGTTCCAATCGCATTCATTGTTTTCTTATTCTTTCCAGTCATATTATTTTTAAGGAATATAAACTGTATGGGATTCCACGTTTCCTACAAGCATACTTTTTTGAAAATCTGAATATATACGCTGGCTACGTAAAACGGTGAATTATTTTAAGTGAGGTAACCGTGTTTCAAAGTTATTTAAAGCTGAGTTAAGAGACGACACAGGTGATTGCATGGAGATGGGTATTTCAATGTGTATATATCGCGAATTGCATCTATTAGTGAGACTGGAAGGCATAATAAATGTAAAAAACTTATAAAGCGTACAAAATACTGCAGTTACAAGAAAATTCTGAAATAATTATCGTTAAATACTTTACAAGAAAAAGGCGTAATCATTAAAAGGCGTAATCTCATGTCCTATCATTATTAAGAATAGTGCATGTTTTATTACCACTATCTGCAAGGTAATTGTAAGAGAAATTAGAATTCTAGATCCATAAATGAGCTAAATTTGATTATGGATTTTCGGATGAAAATGCCGGGCAATATACGAATAACCATAGTTATGAGCATTTTATGATAGAAAAGCGCGGCACGGCAATTAAAAAAGCATAGCCATTTCCTTTATTGTTTTATTACTACTTTCCATATTTCTTAATTAATATAAAATTCTTTAAATCATTATCACCACCACCACCACCACCACCACCACCACCACCACCAATACCACCACCATCATTAGTTTTAATATTTTTCCTATTCCTATAATTACTACCATAATTAATAGTAGTACATGAAACACACGTGTGTTTTTGTTAATCATCTTAATTCAACCATGATAGCGTCCTCTTTTTCAATTTCCCAAATATAGAACGAGAAAATTATAATTATTTCTTAGTTCACCTCGTTTTTATTTCTCTTATTATGTAAATTCTTAAATTGTTCCGTTGTTTTATTTCGATACTTCTTTTTATATCATTTTCTTCTTTCCCAAGTATTTGTCTAATATTTCTATCTACTTTCTCTAATTTTCCATAATTCTACCTTTGTCTTCTTTCTTTTTATCTCCCTTTAATTACTTTTTAAATAATAGATGAACCGCCATCCTCTACTGCATCATTTTAATTCTGACTTTTATTTATAAATAAATTATTTGAACCATCATCATCATCATCGTCATCATCATCATTATCAGTATCCGTATAATTTCCCTTGCCACGATTTGCCAACACAATCACAATTCACATATACGCATATCCTGCTTGAGTGTTACTTCCAGACACGAAAAAGAAAAAGGCACTACTCTTCATCAACAACATAAACACTACGACTAGTTTTAATAATAGTGATAACATATCAAATATCACATGATACATCAGTCATCATAGATGCTGAGCAAAGAATAAGAAGAGACTTATGGGACTGAACGTAGGAAATCGATATCGGATGCCGCTACGATGACCATGTTTTTTTTTTTATTTGGCATAATGCCGAAAACCCACAACAGCGACAACAGATACAGAATTCTTAAATTAAGGTACAACAGTAGGGACTTTTTTCAATGTTTTCAATTTGAAGGTACTTTGACGAATTAGATTTAAAGTATATGATAAAAAGTTCATATGGGCGTAGTTCCAAAAGTAAAGCCTTCTATTTTTTATCATCGATGAACGAGTCATATATGTGCTTTATCATACGAGGGTCGATTCAAATAAAAATCCTTCCTTTAAAACACAAAGAGTAGTAACGTTAAATAGAGCGACCTTTTGTGTGCCAGTATTATTCATTTACATAATCAATACCATTCTCAATTTACTATTGCCCAGACTCCAATGACGTATTTCTGCTTCTGTCCCACGCCCATGAAAAGTGTTGCATTCCGTCAATATATGAAACAGATTAAAAAAAAAACGTTTACAAGTGTTTTTGATATAGACATACATAATACTTTAATAAGTATGTTTTAACTTAAATAGGGATGGTATAATAAAATTATGAGTTCTGCGTTTGCGCCTGGCCTCCATGGAATGGTAATAGACACAAACTTTAATAAAGGTAGTTCATATCTATCTGCGTAACTATACTTTGATAACTATGTTTTAGTTTGAAGAAATATGGTAAAATAAAATTATTGGGTGTTCGTTCGCACCTGACCTCCATAAAATGGAAATATGTCACAAAGTTTAACAAGATTTTTTAATATAGGTCCACAGGATATTTTGATAAGTGTTTCAGTGTGAACAGGTATGATATAATAAATTATGGGGTTTATCTATTTTATTTTTACTTTCATCATATTTTGCTTTGGTTTTGATACCTCCAAATTCGAAGCTATCTCTTTACAACCCTTCCTTTTCATAACCTATCATACTTTCATAAATCAGAGTCCATTTTCTGTAGGCTGTTTTTGAACCCAGTCAACGACGGGTACTCACACACACACACACACACACACACACACACACATATATATATATGTGTGTGTGTCATATTACTGGTTTTCATTATAAACTTATATTACCCAATAATATAATAGTTATGTATATGTATTCGGTATTCACTTTTAACATGCTCAATTAATGTGAATATATTTTAGTAATATCAAATATCCTTTAGAATAAGTTGGTCCGACTATTAAGTAGACTTAACATATCCAATCTGGGAGTAAATCATAAGCATGCCGTACGTATATTTATGCTACTATGCATCCATCATATATGTATATACAGAAATACCCACGCACACATATAACACCTTTCAATAAGTCACGGACATTGTATATAGATGTTATCACAAAGAAAAGAACAATTGCTTTTATAAAGTACTTTTCTTTAAATAAACGTTTAGTTACATCGGATTATTACCTTACAAATTTCGTGCACTTTAGTGAATCTACTAATACATAATTTACAAGCAATTAAAACATAACGGAATCTTGTCAGTTTATAAAGCAATGCACTTTTATAAGAGGAAACTATTAAAGCAATTCAATTGCTGGATGAGTGCTATCCATCGGGAAAATGTCAAAAAGATAGTATGCTATTAGAAAAGCTATCGTACAAACATAAATGATTCTGAGTAGTTTTCACAATTTTGCCAGTTAGATATTAAAAAATCACTTAAATTGAATATATCAGAAGACAAGGTATTAATCATTTTACGTAAACATTTGTCAATGACAAAGCGGTGTGCACAGTTGATACTGCATTTTCTTGCACTGAGTAAAAAAAAAACGACAGCGCATGATCGATTTAAAATTTTTATCTTGCCGCGGATAAAGTACTTATCAAAAGCAAAATGTAGTTTTTCATGAATATATTATAATGGTCGAAACGTGGACTCATTGGTCCTGGATATGACCTTAAACTATATCCGATGGTGAGGCCTCAGCTTGCGAGCTTTGGGGAGTGTAGAGCCACCATTTAATTTCCATTGCTCCCAGGTCCACTCTTACCCGGAGTGGTAGTACCTGTTAGGGTCCCAACTATGGGTTAAATAGAAACTGACTTAAAAAAAAAATACAAATATACTCTATTAAAATTTTTTCTTCAAAATTACTGGATTCTGCATTAAATACCCCGAAAAGAGTTGATTTGCCGTAAAACAAAAACAAACAAACAGACTGGACTCATTATTTGAATTTGAGATGGAATTTGCTGTTACATGCTACTATGAAGATAACGATATATTAAAGTAAGGTAATAAATATTACTTTAGTGATAAAAAGCTAGTAGTTTAATCAACAAGATAAAAGTTGCCAGCGAAGCAGATGGGGTTTTCCTTAACGTCAGCAAAAGAAAAGTAATGAAAGTAACACACCAAATGATGAAAACCTAATTGTGCGCAATCAAAATATTGAAAACATACAAGATTTCAACTACCTGGGTTCAGTTTTCACAAACAAAGTAGATGACATCATAGAAGTAGGACGACGTATTGCAATAGCATGGACAGCAATAATTGCGCTAACCAATATCTGGAAAGACAAATCCATTTCACAATACACCAAGAAACGACTTCTGTAAGGTTAGGTTTTCGCAATAGCAACATACGGAGCAGAATGTTGGGTCTTGATAAAAGAAAACCGACAAGAAAATTGCCGCTTTTTAATTGTGGTGCTAGCGTAGACTTCTTCGTGTAAGCTGAGTGGACGAACGTACAAGTGAATGGGGTATGGAGAAGATTGGACCATGCCGAAAACTGTTGGACAAAATTAATGACAGGATATTGGAATTTTTGGGACGTGTGGCGAGAGCAGATGGCTTAACAAACGATCAGCTCTTTTGTGCAACCTCTGGCATAAGCGAACGTGGACGACCAAAAAAAAAAGAACGTCAAAAAACGTGAAAGACATCGCTAACATTAGCATGGCTGAGATGCTCAGACGGGCGCAGAGCCGGAGTCAATGGCGACGATTTCTGAAGAGTGGCATGGCTGGTCAGTAATGACCATTTTGTGAGAGAGAAAGATGAAGATAATGTAGGGAAATGAACGGATCCTCCACCACTAGATTTAAATTCTTCATCAGTTTTCACGGACACGCATAACTAAGTTTGCAGAAGTTATCTAGTGAATCTAAACGTGTTAAATTAACTGTCATCATTATATCATATCCTACTAGTTGATTCTACTAATTTGAGTCAAATTATCCGGTAAATGTATTTCATATTAGCAATACTTATTTTCGAGGTGGTGTCTTTATTTTTCTACTTTTCATCGGTATCACTTAAGGTAAGTTTAGATTCATTTAAATTTAAGTCGTGCAAAAATCAGTCTTAAACAGATTATGAATTTTAGAAATTAAAGAAAGTAGAATTGATATAAAAAACGAAGCAGGTTATTTCCCACGTATATTATTTAGTTCAGAATGAATAGAAATAGAACTTACTGAGATGTAAATCGGGTTTGCTATGAAATGTGCTTAGCCAGAGAAAATAAACTATGAACGTATATGATGTCACACAGATAAAAATGAGCACAATTTAGTAAAGAGATTTAATGACACGGATTATGTGTTGGAGTTTAAAATTCTGTAAACCGACAACATATCAAATTGTGACTGCTGTCGCTCTTTCTCTTCTCTTTACAATAGTCAGTGGTTTGAGACAGAATATTAATTTGGATAAATATCCGTTGTTACTTGTATATATTAGTTATGTTTATGGTAAATCCTTTTGGAGTAATGGAATGCATTCATCTGGTCTATAAAGTCATTACCGAGTCGCGTACTGTAAAAAAAACTAGCAATAAGGTATGGATGCTAATTTGTGTTTTAATATTGCTGTACTTATTACGGCTTGCCTTACATTAGGTTGAAAACGGATCAGAGTGTAAATTGTTATCAAACGACTGAAAATTTCCATCAATCTGATTCGACAAGATAAGCACAAAAAGTAAGAACAACAATTAAGTGGGGCAGATGAAAGAGAATGACAATGGCACAATGAAGTCAGAGGAAGAAACCAGGTCATAGTAAAACATCTGATTGGGGCGGGAAAGATCGATGTGTAAAGAAAAAATACAAAACGATAAAGGAAGTAAGAAATAAGTAAGAAATAAGGCAAGATGTAAGTACTAATATACTTTTATCTCTAAATACTCACATACTCTAACAAGTAATAAGAAAAACTGAGAAACAAGGACCGTTTAAAGAGTTTGTTTTGATTCTTTTGTTGCCTGCTTCACATTAAAATGATTGTTATAGTTGTGCCTTTATCATGGCGGAAAGGGTCGACTTAGAATTTAAAGATTAAGTATAGATTAAATAAAAAATAATGTTGTTACAGCGATAAATAAGGATTTCTGTGGTATCTTTTATTGGGAAATTTAGAATTGATAAAAAAAAAACATAGTTTTATAATTACATAAATTAACCGAGCCGGTTTTCATGCACAATCGTCAGAGTAAATATAATGGAAAGAAAATTAAGCTACTCGCATTTAAACGTAAAATCGTAAGACCGGGTTTACACGCATAAGGAAGCACCCTGTATTATTTCTATCATAAAACACAATACATCAATATGTATGTACACAACAGATTAATAATGACGAAAAAATATAATTGCTTAGAGTTTGCATAGATATTCATATTCATATAAAAAGGTATGACTTGAAGTTTAAGAAACTAATTATAATAGAAAAGTGTAAAGTTTGTAAAAAGAAAAGACAGGACAAACACTTATAAATATATTTAGAATAAAAATCACAAATAATTTAGCTTTCTCAATTTTCCTAAAAGAAAAAGTCAGTCATTCATTACTAATCAGAAAAATTATGTAGCAAGACTCCGGAAGCGGACTTATTTTGACCCGTTTGATATACTCTTTCCAAAACTAAAATTAATATATAATTATCACAAATCTTATGTATATATTACTTATTTTATTACCGAATCTTTATTCTGTGTGTATAAAATGTACATTGTAACCTTATCGAGTTGTTTAGAAGAATTACAATTCAGCAAACAGAAACACACATCCAAGAAAAGTATTTCGGAAGTTATATCGAATCCATGATAAAATTTAAAAAAAGAAATCGCAGTTACATTAATTTTCACGAAATGTGTCCGTATTATTTTACTCCCTTTTTGACAGCAAAATATGAACAAAATATGGCATATATTACGATGTTTTACCCATAGCAACGATATATCAACTATCTTTCAGTGTCATGTAAATTTAACGTTTAGGAGAATTCAATCACACATTAGCTTATATTTTCGATAAGAACGAGCGAAGCCCTGCAAGAAAAAGAAGTATTTTTCTATATTTTTCAAAGTAAAACGAGCTTGAAAGATTCGCATTTTCCGTCAACGTAGTGATTTTACAAGTGTTGGAGGATTTGAACGCCATTTATGCCTAAAAAATGGCTCGTTGAAAATCGGCAATCGAACACTTATCTGATTGTTCGCGCGTGAAAAAGCGCTTTGTCTTCAGTTAAATTATAACATACGATTTTTGAAATAAAATTACTTGATATTATTGTTTGCTTCAATCGATTGTTGTGTCTTATTTTTGCAATTCATAAATGTTCTATTTTTTTTATTTTTGTGAGCTAAGTTGAGTATGAGTAATGAGACGTGTTTAAGACAATGATGGGTTCAGGAAAAGTGTACTCAATATGGAGCTTCGAAACGAACTTACACAGCATGCGCATTGAAGAAATGACAAAAAGGAGAAAATGGCAAACAAGGGGAAATAATCAAGGAGAAATACAGAATCGATTTTGCTAAATGCAAAAAAAAAACAACAAAAAACAACAAAAAACAAAAAAAGCAAACAAAAACATCTGAGTAAGAAAAATATTTCTCAGGTAAAAAAAAAAAGTAAAATAAAATGATTAAATAATAAACATTATCAAGAATATATTCATGATTATATATATATATATATATATATATATATATATATATAAAGTCATTTATTTTAGATACGAAGTCATCTTATTACAAATATATAGCGAATTTATGTGTGTATAACATAGACAACACACACACACACACACACACACACACATATATATATATATATATATATATATATATATATATATATATATATTGTTACGACGTATCCCAATCCTACTAGGGACGGTAGAGATGGGTGACGTAACGAAATATATAAAAAAAAATAAAGTTTCCCAGGTTCCTTGATAATACGTTGTTATGAGAATGGGACAACCGTCCTGAAGACAACAATAAAATGAAATGTATTGGACAACGAAATCACATGAGAAATAACGAGGACAAGTATCATCGAAAAATTAACAAACTTTTATTTATATAAAAATAAAATAAAATTCAATTCAAGAAAAGAAAAATAAATATGCCTAACTAAATGAAATGATTTACTGAATTCAAATTCTACTGCGAGAAAAATGTATTAACAGTCAATGTTAACATAAAACAAGAAATCGTCTGCTCAATTAGATACAGGGTGAGAGAGAGATGTTGGAGAAATGAAAGTTTTGAGTGAAAACTCACTTAATGTTCTTGGAAATGCGAGCTTTCTTTCGTCTCCTTTTTTTTTCTTTTTTATATAGATTTCTTTCATGTAACTTGTTTATGTTTGATTACGCGCGCGCAGGTTAATTTTCATATTTTTGTCCTTCGGATGATTCATGTTTCATTACGCGCGTGCGTGTTAATTACTCCAAGTATTTGTTTTCCGAAGCTCATCGAAGTCCTTGATTTACAGTAACAGTTTCACTGATCTATGATTCCTTCCTTCGCTAGGTTCATTCTCTTATTCGGTCAATACTTTAACTTTGACCGCTGATTATCGGTTGACGTCGTTGATGTTTACATTCGCTGACTTACGTCTTATCGCTTTGAAGCTCGACGCTCCACTGCCTGCTGACAACCTTTTTCATGCCCCTCTCTCTATATACGATCTATCTCTCTCTTTCTCTACTCAGTTTCTCTCTATATATACGGTTTATTTCTCTCTATCTTTCTTTTCTCTTTCCTTTTCCACTCTTCGTTCACAGCATCTGTCTCTCCCTTCTCCTCCTGTTCGCAGGCCTCCTCCTCCCCCTTTTTCTTCTGCTTTGTTTACAAAATGTGACCGAGCAGACGTGAATTTGAATCCTTGGCGCGAAAAATGGTCCAGTGAATAAAATATACTGAAAATATATCCCATCTCGGCTAAAAATCAATAAAATAATTTATTATACATTTTAATAAATGTATCACAATATATATATATATATATATATATATATATATATATATATATATATATATATATATATTATTGGTTCCTTTCTGTAATCTTCAATCCTAAACTCAAATGGAAACACTTATTTAAAGTTTCATCTACTTCAGATACATTGTTATTTATTATTACTCTATTTTCGTATTGCTGTGTTTCAATTATATTGACACAACCAATAAAAGTTTACTGCTTTTAAAATGATGACTCCTCGGTTTTTAATGCAATTTAAATTATGTTAAAAATGATCTAATATACGTTATTAAATATCTCATATTTCGCAGTAAGAGTTTTATTTCATTGAGATTTATTTCATTCACATATATTATTACTCGAACCTTAATATACGAGGTGACTTAAATAAGTTTTTCGTGTGCGCATTTTTATTAATAGAACACACATAAAACACTAGCGCCCTTCGAATTAACCTCCTCCCGCTTCAACGCATTTGTTGTGGCGTCCAAGCAACTTCTGTAAGTCGTCATGGAAGTCCCTTTGTATGAACATGTCAATTACCTTCGACACAACCTCTTTTATTTCTAAGGTTTAACTTTAGGGAATAACCAAAAGTCACAGGGAGAATGGTCTGATAAGGAACTGTCCTGATGCCTGATTTGATCAAATATCTCTGACAAGGATAATGTTGTTGACTGGTGCATTATTGTAGTCGAAATGCCACTGACCCGATATTAAGAGTGCTGGCCTCTTTCGACAAAATGTCTTCGTGAAATTCCTAAAATCCTCTACATAGTATTCCTTGTTGACTGTCTGTCCAGTAGGAATCCAGTGCATGCAGATCATGCCCCTGCTGTCCAAAAAAGCGATCATCATAAGTTTCTGGGTGAATTTGCTCTGTATGACATTTTCGGGTCTGGGACAGCCAGCATGATTAAATTGGGTACTCTGTCTCTTGGTTTCTGGGTCATAACAGTAGTTACAACTTTCATCGCATGCATCAAGAACTGAGGAATCTGAATTGATTAGTTTAACTACATCCCTGGTGTCAAAAAACAGTCTATAAACATACGATTATCTGCATGTTTAAAAAATTTTATCCAGATTTTTTATTGAATAATGTTTTTTTAAAATTGTCTCCATGCTTCGATTGCATTTTTGAAATTAACCTGCTGTGCCAATCAAGCTTTTGTAGTGTGTTTTCCAATTTCTGCTGAAGTTGTTCATTTGAACTTGAAATCATGAATTTTCAAACATCTACGGCAATTGTAAATGCTGGTATAAAAAATTTGGAAATTTATCGAAAACACCTATTATGTACAAGTGCAAGTTCGCTGTTCAAGTGTCATTTATAAATAGTTAAAATTTAGTATATAATTTATAATATGAATAAACTATATATATATATGTACATATATATATATATATATATATGTGTGTGGGGGGTGAAAACACATGAAGTGTTACTATAACTAAAGATGATTCAAATCTTCCAAACCTTGCTGATTTTGAATATGTATTAAAAATGAATAATTTCAAAGACTTACATTTACAATTCCAATGAAAATGTATATATAATTACTTATGCCGTTGTCTTATTATATAAACACCATGCATACTTGACTTTGAAGTGACGCCACGAAAGGGCAATAGAATAAACATTAACGCAAAGGTTTTTATTATCCTGAGAATTACGTCATACCGTCGAACATTAGTTTATTATAATAGACATTTATTTAAAAAAATATCTCTGCGTTATATTGTTAGTAGTGGAAATTTGGTAAATGGCTTATTTAGGGAGACGGTTCAACAAGTATTTGTTTAGGTTGTACTTGAAGACGACCAAATTGTAGTCAGCTTGGAAGCAGTTTATAGAAAGAAGCTTTGTTCATGGAATATACGTTTAGGTTTAGGCACAGATAAAGAGTGGCGGAAATTATTGATAGGTGTTTCAGTTCGACGAGTGTTTTTCGTAGATTTTAAGCGAAGGGGGCCATAGATTGAGACTCAGACGGACACTTACAATGAAAATAACAATAAAACAGAAACAGATTCGCGACCTCTTTCCTGTGATAAAGAGGTTACTAAGAAGAGATAAGGACACTCCTTACGAGGCTACAAAGTCTATTTTGAACTATTTTGAAAAAAAATGGAGCGTAAGTCTTTCTAGCATCTCCTTCCAGATGTGGCAACAGTATTCCAACTGGACGTACCTGGCTTTTATATAGGTAGACCCATGCATCAGCAGTAAGACATCCAATGGAGTGGTGTAAGGATTCCATCCTTTTCCAGTGACCTTGGCAACAGTGTGATGTGCGTGTTCCATTTTAGATCAGAAGTAAATGTTTGTATATATATATATATATATATATATATATATATATATATATATATATATATATATATATACTAGCTGTATATTATTATACGTGTTGTGGCTTAGTTTGTTCAATTAAAAATATACAAAAAAGAGTGTGTGCATGTTTCATAATACATTTGGTACACACTATCTTTGATTGTGTGACAATTTATGCAGTTATAAAGTTTGTCTACTTTGCCTACTTTAGAACACGTAACATAAAATTAATCATGTGGGAGGAATCATTGTAATTAAATCCCACATTTGTAAAGATTATCACTTTACTTTGTAAAGTAATGCCGAAGTAAATCTGTAACGCCAAAAATATTGTATTCGATTTTTCTAAAAAAATATATATATATATAAAGTAATCAATAAATATTTAACAAAGTAATTTACTGCAATAATTCTACAACAATAGATTCAAGCTATTGTAAACAAGATTCATGCAATAAATAAAATATTACATTTGTCAGTAAAGTATACAATATAGGCAAGTTGCTTATTTATTTAAAACTAAAAACGAAGTTCCAGTTTCATTAATGGAATAGTTTATACCAAATGTCATTGTAGGATATAATGCCTTTTAACGTCCTGGATCAATTTTTAATTTTAATATAATTTTCTACTAAAATATATTCCTCACTGGTAAATACAGTAGCAGGTTACTAAAGTGTCACCCGCCCGGTATTAATCCATGTCCAATAAAATGGTTACTTCATTACAAAGAAAATCAAAGAATTTATTACTTAAAATTAGTAAAATGTAATAACACAAAATAAGAACGTTAAAAGTCATTATATATATGAAAACGGGTAAAATGTTGACGAACGAAGGCTTGTTGCTTGTAATACGTGCCTGTGTGTAAAAATCATATCAAAAATGAAGGAAAGAAAAACAAAGTTTGAACAGCAAACAAAAATGTGCAGCATTTCGGGTATTTTCGAAGTGAGCATTTCAAGCAGGCAAAAATCGTAAAATAATATATCAAGTCATTAATATTTGTTGAAAGCCACATAAAACGAACATTTAAAGAAAGTGATGAAAACGTGTAATTAGTCTACAAAGTAGATCAGATAGCGATGACGAAAATAAAATGTATGACATTTTAAAAAGGGAAAAACATATACGAAAGCAATGAAGAAAGAAAGGAAAGAGAAAACGTTGATGACAAAAAGCTGTCATAATTCTCCTATGATACAATGGGCATATTGTTACACAGAAAACCAACTGATTTATTTAAAAAAATTACAACGTTCTAATAAAAAAAAAAACTTATGTATAAAAGCACGCATTTCCTTGATTAAAATACTTCAAGGCAATCTGTCAGTAATCTTAGGATTACCCGTTAGTCACAAACGAACATTTAGATTGAACAATATATATATATATATATATATATATATATATATATATATATATATATATATATATATATTATAGATATATATATAATATATAATATATATATTATAGATATATATATAATATATATTATAGATAGATATATATATAATATATATATAATATATATATAATATATATTATATATATATATAATGTGTGTGCGTTTCACATACGCTGTATGTACCAGTAACACTCACGAGTAAAGCGTATAAAAATTTCGAAAATGCTTTTGTGAAACTCATATTTAAAACAACAGTAGGTTACTAAAATATATTGCACGTCAAATTTATTACTATCAACATTCGGCTAATATGCATTTTATATTAATGATACAATCCCTTAATATCTGTTAAAATTTAGTTTCAACATTTGATTTTGGGATAAATAACATTTAATAAAACTCTTATGTGTTTTGTAATTATTACTATAAACATCACAATAATATTTTAATTAATTTTCTATAGAATATTTTTCATTTAAAACAAAAATTATATATATATATATATATATATATATATATATATATATATATATATATAGGGTGACCCCCCTCAAAAAAAAACAGAGGACAATCAATTGTTTTTCTGAACATTTTACAGTCAACGGAGAAAATAAGGCCAAAGTCCCTAGTGTTTTGATGTGATGTTTTGAATATAATAAAATAGTTATACCAAAATTTCATTTCATTTGGACAAAACACTAAGAAACGGGGCCTAATTAGAGTTGGAGCCCATTTTTTGGGGGGGGGGGTCACCCTGTGTATGTGTGTGTGTGTGTGTGTTTATTTTGGTATAATCGTTTGCTAAATATATTAGATTTGATAAAATAATTACAATAATAAAATTTAAATTTAATGTAGATACTTCTATTCGAAGAGGATTTATAAAATTTTCATTAAGAAATATAAATACGTTTCATTGATTGTTAATGAATCAACTTATGAACAGTAAAAATGAAAATCAAATAAAACTAAAAAAAAAGGTGAATTTCTCTCCGTAATCAAATTTTATTTTTCATTGTATCATATTACTCTATACAAATTTCATCAGCATAATTTATCGGATGTGGTGAATTGTGTTATTTCCCGATTATTCTGTTCAAGATGACTAAGTCCTTTGGTTTAGCCCGAAAATTGCGTAAAGTATTTTATTAAGTACTAGCAGTTCAGCCCGGCTTTGCTCGGGCGCTATGTAACTTGCTCCGCGTGTGAATACACTTTATGTAAGATTTCAAATGTGTCGACCAAGAATTGTCTGAGTAATTTCGTAGAGGTCAATTTTTTTACTCCAATTTTTACTCCTTAATATTTATTATTTTGGTCTTAAATCAAGATAAAATGTTATACCTATGTCAAAGTCACTTACATCTAAAATTTCAAGTGTTTGGACCCTAAATTAGCGGAGAAATTTGGTAGAATCTGCAAAGGTCAACTGTTTCAACTTTGACATTTTAGCAACCAGATTTTCGCCCTTAAACTGATTAAAATGCTTGCCGCATGGCTGAATATCCGTCATATATAAATTTCAAATGTTTAGACCCAAATTTGGCTGAGTCGTTTGCTAGACACATCATAGGTCAAATCTTTGGAACTTTGATCCCTTGGCACCTCAAATTGTCGACCCAATCTTATTAAAAAGCTTGCCCTATCTCTG
This sequence comes from Euprymna scolopes, assembly GCF_053919585.1. Taxonomy (NCBI): domain Eukaryota; kingdom Metazoa; phylum Mollusca; class Cephalopoda; order Sepiida; family Sepiolidae; genus Euprymna; species Euprymna scolopes. The sequence goes on from NC_136496.1 coordinate 61,679,129, forward strand.
AAACTTTTTTGTAAAATTTCAAATGTTTAGACAAGAAATTGGCTGAGTAATTTTGTAGAGACCGCAGAGGTCAATTTTTCTTAATATAACCACAATTTTGACCTCTTAACATTTATTTTTTTTGTGCTCAAATTATATTAAAACGTTTGATCTGTGTTCGAGTAACCTACATTTAAAATTTCAAATGTTTAGATCCAAGATTGGCGAAAGAGTTTGGTAGTGTTAAAAGGTAAAATCGTTGAAGTTTAACCCATTGACTGGCCGAAAACCAATTAGAAAGATTTTCCTTATCTCAATACTCCTTATGTCAAATCTCGAATCTCTAGACCGAAAATTTACAGAGTTATTTAGTAGGGAAATGTACACAGACAAACACACACACATACATTGTAACTTTTATATATATACACACACACACACATATATATATATATATCTCGCTGTATATGTTTTAACAATATTTTTATTATATTGTTCTGCTTCTAAGAATTTCTTTACTCTTTTATGAATTCTTTTTCAATCTTCTATTCTCTTTATTAGATGTAATAGTTTGCATTTTCAGGCCTCTCAAATACTTTTAGTTATCGTGTTTAACAAGTACACAGATGTCCGCGTTAGTAGGGCAGTTTCATGTGCAAATTATTCACTTATGCATTTCATAAAATGTACAAAATTTAATAGGAAATAAAAACATACCAAACGACATGTAGACAAATGTGCATTTTTATTGATATTGCTTTGTGTCATGTTAGAGTACTTCTTCAATTTACAGACCGTGATACCGATAAATATAATTTCCAAGTTAAATTAAATCTTTACTGTATACTTTTTTATAAGATTGTTTGGGTATAGTACAAAATAGTAAAGAAAACTCCTCTACCGATGTTAAAAATGGGTTTCTAAATAATAGCGTTTCGATTCAGCATGATCCGTAAACTACAGAAGTACACGTATTAGATAAGGATGACCCTCATTTGGGAACAAAGAGGGTAGTAATAGGACCAAATGAAAATAGTCGACACGAGAGAAATCAGAAGCTGACCCCATCGAGAGAGAGCGCGAGAGAGAGAGAGAGAGAGAGGGAGAGAGAGATAAGTTAAGAGTCTGGAGTAATTTCTTAACCAGACAATCATTAGCTCTCTCCCGACAGAGTTCTACACGAATAGATACATGCTACAATTTGCCAAAGTGTGACCCGCATCTGTGCTATGTAAAGGCATGTATATTCCTGAGCTACCGCACATTGTACTTACCTGAATACATACAGTGCGTAGTATTTCTAAATAGTCATTCACCTAGTACTGGTCAGACTAAACGCCGTTTAACTTTTGTGATCTAATGAGAACCGATTTGTCGTCGTTATTATGCCTTATGCATAAATAAAACGAAATAAATTCTTATTTCTGACATAAGTTATAATTAAGCAGAAATTAACCCATATATTATAATTAGGAGTGATTTGCAATTATCCGAATAAGTCACCCATTTTACGATTAGCTATCTGTGTATCTGTTTCTACCCTACACTATCCCTTTTTATGCTGATTTAGTTCCATCAGTCTACATTACTATTTCTATTTGTAAATGTGTTATGTAAGTATCAATCGAGTAGCTACCATAAAACATCCAACTAATGACAAGTGAAGATATTGTACTACTACTGTTATGATTAGTAGCAAAAAAAAAACAAAAAAAAAACGGTCGATGTTTCGCCATGACTTGAAAACATAACAAAAACCTTTCATAATAAGGATTTAAAATGTATGATTCGTCACGTGAAAAAGATACACAAGATACAATCAACTTAACAGGGATGAAATCCATTAAACATAAGCGAAATGCTCGCATAATGATTATGTTCGACTTTAAAACTTATTATATATGAAATGCTCTATGATTTTTGGCTTATTTAGGAAATGAATACGCCTTTTGGATGCCCTTGGTAATTGCTTTCCTGTGAAAGGGGCTGCTATGTAATTCAATATTTCAATTATTTATTTACGTGTCTTAATTAGGAAACGAAACGTACTGATGACAAAAAAATGGAAAACTAATTGGTGTACATATTTTTTGTCATTCATTTAATAAATCATTAAAACGCTTTAACATTTCAGCATACAAACCAATTATTTGTTCAAAACCCAAAGAATTGAAATAATAAACAGTTTATATCTAGATAAGTGTTGGCATCCTGGAAAAATGTAAGAGAGAAAGAGAGACAATTTGAGAGAGTTTTAGAGAGGAAGAAAGAGGGAAAGAGAAAGGACAGTCACCATCTACTCTCTATATAATATATTTCTCTCAAGCCTGCAATGTTTGCTCAATTTAAATAACCTCTTCTTAAAAAAATAACGGACAAATATTCGAGTAGTTTATTCGTTAAATCACTTGGATTAATTTCTGTTAATATCGAAAAATCAAGTGCGTACAAAACAGCATATTTACATAAAAAATGAACAGACATAAACTTACTTTATCTACTGTTTAAATACTTTTTAAAATTACGTATAGAAATATATGTTGTTAGACTTTTGATCTGCACTTTTATATAGTACTTAAAATATACTGCATTATTTATTTATATAACAGAAAACCTATTTGGCTATAAAATAGTATTAATAAATACAATTATATTCACACGTATTTATTTAAATATTAGATACCTATGTGTCTGTGTGTCTGGTATAATAGTTATAAACCTTACTACGCAATTCCCTTTGAAAGTTATGAAAGCCGAACAAACTTTTTAAAAAATCCAATGTTTAGAGGTATATCAGTTTAGTAACGTTTCAAGCAAAGAAATTCACAGTGATCCATATTTTGCGTCTTTCTCCGGAAAACATTAGAATTTTCTGGACTATTAATGTGATAGCCGAAATGTTCTCATTCGTTAATTTTTGGCAATGTTTCCTCTTCGTTCTTTCTTTTGCTGGTAACTTCATATTGATGCCGATATGTGTAACAAATGTTGCCGATTCATGTTTGAAATCCTCAAATCAGTCTCTACAGGCGTATGGACATTAATGGTTAAAGTCGTGTATATCATATTTTAAAACAAAATAAATGTTCTTATTATCTTCTTAGTCGACTGTGAATATCTATAGCAACACGTATGTTTTACATAATGGTGAGGTGTTAACGAATGGTTTGTAAGGCCAAATTTAAACCGTCACTCAAGTCATACCGAAGACATAAACATAGTACTTGATGTCCCAATACTCAGCATTAAAAGGAGAAAATCAACAAAAAGTGGAGTAATCATGGAAAACGAATAGAGATCCTTCCTCAATCTCTTATTTTTATAATTTTACAACTGGTTATTTTATAAGTATACTACAGACAGTTTGAAGGTGGCTAAATGATGGGAAACGCTTCAACTTTTGGGTCATTTAGAATTGTAACCACAACATTTGAATAAGAATGAGTTTTTCCCTGTTTCTTGTCACCAAGTCAAATTTAAATTTGTGGTAAAAATTATACGGTTGTTGTAAAAAGTAAAAATAGAACGGAAATTTAAATTCCGTTCGGTTTTAACCTTTTTTTATAGTGCCCCCCCACCACCAAGGTAATCAAAAGAATAACATTTAACACTCGTACTTTTTATATAATCAAACTCCGAAAAATTCTTTTTTATAAAAATAAAATTTTATTAACAAAAACGAAATAATTTAATTTTTAAACGAAAAAAGTCAATTTGATATACTTTTTTAGTATTTTTTTACATAAGTAAAACTCATATTTCACATTGAAAATATCGACTTTTATAGATTTCCGGGTTGTTTACAACGAATAAACACGCCAACCTCCCCGTGTTAAGAACGGCTTTCGAAATATACACCCTCAACCTCCCCATCTTAAGAACATCTTCCGGAACAGACACCCCAACCTTGTCAGCATACCCGAAAACCTTAAAACATTGAAATTTCGAATGTGAACGTAATGTAAAAATGTATTAAATTTAAAATTATACGTAATTTAAATTTCCATTCCATTTTTACAACAACTGTAAAACAGAGCATTGTCAGCAAGTTTTACCAAAGTTACTTGTTAAAGTGTTGAGTATGGAAATTTGATTCATTGATTCTTACATGCCTGGTGATAATTTTTTTTTTTTAATGATGTTCTTGTATAAAAATGCTTCTTTAAGATTAACAAAACCTTTGACACATGCAAAAACGTTGTTTAAAAAAATTTAAAGTATAAATATATAATTTTAAACATTATGTTTGTAAAATTTCCTAATTTCATACTTTTGCATAAATGAAATACATATAATTAATGCATTAAGGGTTTCTTGATAATTAAGTTACAAAAGTAAATCAGTATCCAATCTTTGCGCAAGTCATATTTATGTTCGTTGTATTATATGTATTGTTTCTATCAAGAAGTAATGACGAAGTTATTCAGATATTGTAATATGTTATTTGAATTACTGGGTATGTTTAATTCAACGCATTTATAAGCTTTATATTGATGTTGCTAATATTAACACTACTAATTGTAGTACCATTACTAGTAATAGTAGTAGACGGATTTAATCGTTATTGTTTAGGACGTGTTATATGATCACTATCTTGACCGGTAAACCATATAAATGGTATTCAAACTGAATTATTGAACGTTATTTGATTAATGTATTAATCAAATGCCGTATAAGACCTAAGCATGGCAGCATACAAGCTAAACATATTGGAACAAATTAGAAGTATACCAGGCTCCAAACCGCCTTGCTTAGAATCGGTTACTCTCCTGTTTTGTAAAGTTTTGTACTGAGTTTTAATAATTAATTATTTTAGTAAATTGTTAAATGGAAGTACAGAATGGCTAACGTGGTCAACCTATTTCTATATTAGAAATTCCTTTCTAAATATTTTTTGCAGTTTCAAACTATAATGAAATAATAACATTATTATTTAGAAATCTTATATTAATATGACTTTGTTAACTACGCAGTTGACAATTTAATGAATGAATTCATGAATTTGCTAAACGAAAACTCTCGTCGTAAGTTATATAAAGTTTAATATCAAAATCTAAATCTGATTGCTGATTACTTAAAGTCGGGTAATCATTTGGAGTTCCCCGGATTCTGGGTTCTTACATGTCTATATTATTGAGATATTATTCTTGCAAAGATTCGAAGATGTAATCCTTGATATATTATATGTACTAAGAAATAGGAATAAGCACATTTAAAACAAGTTTATGCATGCAACTCGCCAAATCCATTATAATATTTGTTGGGGATAGGATGGTCTGCTGTGTGATAGACGAACCCATCCCCATGTGTATGATGGTGTATGTATTTAATGGTAGAGGAATTGAGAAGACAAAAGGCCGCATAATGAGGAAGAAAATATGCTGTTATATATCAGCGAAAGAAATGCAATTTATTTACATACATATACATGAAGAAGCGATAGAAAGAATGAGAGTTCGTTAGAATAAGAGTTCGTTACTTGCGATCGGCAGCTGTGAAAGGCTGACTGGCTAATCAGGGCGCTGTGGTGGCTCATACCACCCGGAGCGGTGTTTGTTACATCTTGACTGCTTGAAGCTCCAGCGCAAAAGCGGAAGAAATATGGGGAACAGGAAGTGACATAGCTAGGTCGCTCTTCTGAGTTAAAGGGCGACAACCGAGTTAGGCCGGGAGTTTTCAACTCCCACATATTATCCACATAGTCATATAATACAACAGATAAGCGCGTTGATTACAATAAGTTCTATATAGATTGAATCTATAAATAAAAAATAACCCTTGTTTTAAACTTTGTCCTTGAAGAAATTAGATTTTCTTTTGAGAGGAGTTCTGTTTTTTTTAGGTAAAAGTTATGCGTTTCTTTCTCCATATATGATTTACCTCTCTATTAAAAGCCGAGCGATAAACTCGATGTCTATTAAACGTTTTGAAGATAGTACTATGCTGTTTCATAGTAATTATAAATTAAGGTATTTTCTTGAAATTAGCAGTAAGAAAAACTTACTATTAAGTATTTGCAGGTAAACATTTATTTATTCCTTCGATATACGCGGTGAATAATCAGTAATTTTTAATTTTAGTGAGTTTCCATTCTCATATCCTTACAAGCCTTCAAGAAATTTCCAGACATTTTGTACAAGCATTTAAATTATCGTCCATTCTTGAAAATTGAGTATTGCTATACATGTTATAAGATGACTGACTAGTTTCTTATGATTTCAGGTTCAAAGAAACTACAGTAGAAATTGGAATAGACCCTATAAAAACTGATTATCACAGTTGATGAAGTTCAAAAATACAATTTCTACGTGGTAACATTAGAACAAATGTATACAAAAGAATTATGTATCAAACTTGAAGCAATGCAACGGAAACGTGTGGAATGCCTCAGACTACGGTTTGGCCCATCTTGCGTGGATTGAGCATCAGTTTATACGTAGCATACATCATTCAAAGGAAACTGAGAATCTGTAAGCGATGATGAGACGTGTGGGAGATTAAGGAAGAAAACATTTGGGTTGATTGGTCAAATAAAGAGCTTCATAGATAAGGACAGGTGAGCAGTTTGATGTCAGTGTGGAGACTGTCAAATAATTATTTGCGAGGAACTGAAGATGTGGAAAATTTGTGCGAAGTTGTCCCAAGGATGCTTAGAGATCAGGAAGATAGACGTTGTCTTGACTTCAGGGAGATGGTCTAGCTGATGAATTCAGCTCCCGCATTTTTTATGCTTTATCTACCTGCGATAAAAGTTGTATCTATGACATAGAGATCAAGAGACAGGGGTCCCAGTGGAAGCATGCTGGCTTTCTTAGACCCAATAAGACCAGACAGAGCAAATCCACACAGGAACATATGCTGATCCCTTTATTGACAGGACGAGCACAATCTACGTGGACTGGGTTCCCATTGGACAAAAGGAAAATAATACATACTATGTTAATGTTTTAAGAAAGTTCAGGAATAGATTTCATCAGAAGAGGCCAGAAATATTTAAATCAAGTCAGTTGCATTTTTCACCAGGACAACGCACAAGTTCACAACTCAATCCTTATCATATATTATTTGACCAAGATAAGCATAAAGACAAATTCACACCTTTTTTATCCAGACCTTACTCTCTGTGACTTTTGGTTATCCCTTAGCTCAAGGAAAACCTTAGAGACTGCCGTTATGAGACAATTGAGATGAAAGAGGCTGTGAAGACTAACACAAAAGGACTTCCATCGGGCATACCAGACGTTGTTGAAACAGTACAATGAATGCATTGCATCCGGAAGTCATTACTCCGAAGGGGACTAGAGTTTCATGTGTGTACTATTAATAAAAGTGGAAACTTATTTAACCACCTCATTTATACTTTAGAGACGCTTTTTCTACTATGTGATAGTAGTAGTAATAATAATGTTATTAGTAGTTGTAGTATAAAGGGTTTATAAATTATTGTTTTATATGTATAGTTAAATGAGTTACTAAAGACTGTACGGAGTCATAGCCAATTAAACGAGAACAATTTATCTTGTAGATTGTATAAAATATTGAGTTCGAACCTGAAAAAGGTTAGAGATAAAATCGAATGTAACTTGCGTTTATTCGTGAACACTGTCGGCTATGACTATACTGTAAAACGCATGTATTACATGCATATATCTTCACAAGCATAAAACATGGAATTTTGGAGTAATCTATAAATTTACATTTCATTGAGAGTGTAAAATCTATAAATATTTTTTATTTCATCATTAATATGCGCCGTAAAAATTAATATGAGCCGTAAAATTAATATGAGCCGTAAACATTTATATGAGTCGTAAAAATTAATATGAGCCATGGAAAATAAAGATATAGGCAAAATTAAACCTAAAAATCATCATTTAAAGTAATCGTTTAGCATTGGAAAATAGGCGATAATTTTTCCGGTTCCAATACCGATTTGGATACCTCCAAATAGTTCTGATTATTTCGATTTCGATTCCGATTAAGCGTTAATACACTAATATATATATATATATATATATATATATATATATATATATATATATATATATATATAATTGACTCTCCCGTCGTGTTCGACGCACGAGGGCCAAAAATTCGCTCTGTTTCACTCTGCCTTCAATGCTTGTGCCGCATGTGTGACACAAGGCCAGCTCTGCTCCCACAAACCAAGCCGCACGACTCACAGGATACAGGCTGGGAAGGTGCTGTTCCTACTCTTGCTCTACGAAGATTTGTTTGATTCGATAGCCATGTGTCAATGTATGTTTTAATGCCCGCAAAATATTTTTCCCTCCATGATTTTCTATCCGCAGCATCTTCTTCAAAGGTTTTTGGGTTCAGGCCTGCGTGCTTAAGATTTTCTTTCAGCTTATCCCTGTACCTCAGAAATGGACGACCTAAATTTCGATTATTCTCTTTCAGTTTACTGTATGCTAGTTGCTTAGGAACAAGGTGACCAGCCCACCGAAGCTGAGACTTCATCAGGAAGACCTCAATACTACAAATGTCGCACCTAGCAAACAATCCCGAGTAAGGGGTCTTGTCTTTCCATGTTAATCCACATATACTGCGAAGGCAACGCTTATGGAATGTATCCAGTTGCTCAATCTGCCTACGGTATGGGGCCCAGGCTTCCGATCCATACAGGAGTATCGAAACAATCACTGCAGGATAAACGGAGATTTTGGTCTTTAGAGTCAAACCTCTTTCATTCCATACTCTTGACCGCAGTTTGCCGAAGGCATCAGTCACCTTTGAAATTCTGCTCAATATCTCATCATCAAGTGATGCTGACGAATTCACCTTACTTCTGAGATATGCAAAGGATTTAACATACTTTAGAGGCTGTCTATTCACTAAAATTTTCTGAGGCGGTTCCACATATGCTGGTCTCGGGATATTCACACCACCTTGCTGCAACGGGGTGGGCTTTGGTTGGTAGATAACTTCTGTCTTTTTAATACTAATTTTTCTTCTTGTTAGTGTTTTAGCTTTGAATCTTCAATGATTTAAAAGACCCCCGGTAGTTCTAAACTCAAAATGGACACCTTGCGTGTAATCTTTAAAAGCATGCCCGAGCATGATTGAAAAGAAGATGGCAAAGAGCACAGGTGCCATAACACAACCCTCTTTCGTACCGGTTTTTACCTTGAATGACTCAGAGAACGTTCCGTCTGCTCTTACACGTGCCTCCATATTCTCGTGAAAAGATATTATTACATTTAACATTTTTTCAGAGATTCCAACTTTATTCAAACCTTCCAAAATGCGACTCTGTTGACAGAGTCAAACGCCTTGGTTAGGTCGATAAAAACGACAAACAGATTCTGATTTTTATCACGTGCCTTCTCTGCAACTTAGCATAAACAGTAGATCATGTCGATGGTTCCCCTTCCAGATCTAAAACCACACTGCGTCTCAGATGAATGATGATCCTGTTCAAAATGACCCTGGCTAGTACTTTTCCAGTAACAGAGAGCAGTGATATTCCACGGTAGTTATCACAATCAATGCGCTTTCCTTTATTTTTGAAGAGATGGATTATTGTCGAGTTCCTGAAGTCCTGATGTACAGAACCGCTTTTCCAGATCCTGATGAATAACTCCAAAAGATTTTTCAAAACTGTGTTACCCCCCAAACTTGAATATTTCAGGCGATATACCATCATCATCTGCACACTTTTTCAGTAGCGTTTGTTTTACAGCTGCGAGAATTTCAGAAAAATTAGGAATTACGTCTAGTTCTGGTATTTACATTCTTGCAGGCAAAGAACTCAAAACATCATCGTCAACATCAGAAGAAAAATTCAGCACTGCTTCAAAATGGTCCTTCCAGCGGTTAAGGATGTCATTCTTATCAGTCAACAAGGTTGTACCATCTGCCCCCATAACGGGTGAAGTACCACATTGTTGTGGTGCAAAAACTTCTTTCAGACCCGCATAAAATACCCTCGCATCTTTCCTATCAAAAACAGCCTGGAGCTCAGAGGCTTTTGTATACCACCAATCTTCTTTCATTTTCCTCAATCGGCGCCCAACATCCCTCCTGACACTGAGATAAGCTGACCTCTTCGCTGCAGAATTCTTGTCTGATATCCAGGCCCTGTGCGAAGGGTGCATTCGGTCTAAAATACCCTGAATTTCAATGCCATTTTCGTCGAACCAATCCTGATGCTTCCTCTTGGAAAGCCCTAATACTTCGCTTGAACATTCATATATATATATATATATATATATATATATATATATATATATATATATATATATGTGTGTGTGTGTGTGTGTGCGTGTGTGTGTGTTTACAACCTGCCCAAAACCTCACTAAAGGGTTTGGAACTTACATTTATTCTTTAGTTTCAGTTATTTAAACACAATCTGACTAAGACATTGCGAAATAAAAAAAATGTAAAAATTCAAAATTTCTGAAAAATAATGTCTTTTAAATGTTGCCGATTTTCACTTTCGCATATTTGTGATTAGTCATGACAGTTTGCAGAATCTATTGATTGCAATTAAACTCCCTTATTTCATTCCTGATATTTTCCTTCAATTCTCAAAGCGTTCGGAGTTTCGGAGCACAATGTTACGAATTGTGTTGTGACTTTAGCTATCTCTTACAGAAAAAATTCTGTCAATAACTCTTCGAGTCAAAATAATTGACCCCTCATTTTGGTAAAAAAAAATTACAATTTGCGTACGTTGTTTGATGCTATCCTAATCCACAGTTAATTTCCAAAATATTATTTGTAAAATATCTGAAATAGAGAAGAAAATAATCATCCATGGTAAAATGAGAATGATTTTCAGTGATATTTTGGACACCCTGTATAATTTCTCAAGAATATACAAAACTAGCAGAATTCATGTGTCGGCATTGCTCCGTGGAATTCTGCCACAAAGCCAGAACAAATTTTTAGCCAAAATGAAATCATCTTAGCTTCCATTGTCTGGCAGTCGTAATTAGCGGGAGTCACTGGCTGTCAATATCTTCAATGCAAATTACTGGCGTTTAGTGTTGGTTCGGGTCGACTACTCGCGAGTGCTGGCAGTCACTGGCGTGCATGATCAGTTTCGTTCTTCATTGAACTATTTGGAACTGAAAACGTCAGTCTTCAACTGGCGGGTATTGTTGAGCAGTTGCATCCACTATATATCTATGACAAGCTCTGATGTTTACTGTCGGTTAGTGCTGTTTTGAGGCTGTTACTTGTGTTATGACTAGGGCTATAGCAAGAGAATATTCTTTTCATTATTTTGACTATCAAGTATATATCAATTAATATCTTGTATGCTTCTTGATAGAGTAATGTAGTCCTCGATTGATTAACTGTGTCTAACTGTATCGGAGTCAAAATTATGATAAGAATATCCTCTTGTCATAGCCCTAGTTAGGACCAATGTCGGCCTCAATTAGACTGCTCCGAAATTCAATTGTCTGTCTTTATTGGTTAGTACTGGTGATCATTGGAGTTTATAGGTGGTCATTTGCATTTGATTTTACTCTATCATTGTCAATCACTATCGATCATGACCAACGTTAAGCCCGTTGGACTCTAATGAAAAGAAATCCTTATCTTCAATATTCGTGCATTGTCATCAATTGTATGGTCTTGCTATTCAATGGCGGGCACTATTGGGTCACTGGCGATTATAACATTGATTTTTAGGTGATTACTGTCACGTCTGGACAGAAGCTAGAGCTACCGGTAGCTGACCAGCAAATCGTTTTTCTTCAACTGTCAGACACTGTCCTTGACTGGCGGGCACAATCTCTTTTAAGTTGGGTACTGTTACCTCATAACACTAGATGGTGCTGTCAATCGTTGTCGGGCTTGTTTTGGCGGGCATGCGCTGCTTTAAAACTTGCGCCCATTGGTGAATCTTGTACTTATTAAGGATATGGATTGCCCTATTTCTTAGCTGATAGTAACTTTTAATGTAACTGTATATGGTAGTGCTAGTGTACGAACATTTTATATGAAATTCTGTAATACTTTTAAACAATTATTATTTTCGTACTGTCTAAACCATGCATATGCATGCTGGAAACCGAATTAAACGAGTACATTACGAAATAAGAAATAAATAAATAGAAAAATAAATAAAATAAAAACGAAGAAAAACATAAGAAGATCAAATAATCGGTTTTACGAAAACTAGTCAAATCCGAAGAGTAATCTCTATAAAATCGCCAAGAATGTAAAAATAAATAGAGTATTGGGAAACTGAGTAGAATCGGTAAATTACAAAGTACAAAAAGCGAGAATAACAATATTTGATTCTTCGTTATAATAGCGACATCCGATAGTCGACAAATAGAGTTTTGATTAAAAAGAAATGATAACTTCTTATTTTATTTGCCAAAGCTAAGTAAAAAGCAATGTTATCTGGGTAATTTTCATGTCGCAAATATTCGAATATATTACTGCATTTAAAACAAACATCCCGTATGTTCATGATTTGCAAAAAACTACTTGTTTTTATAAGTCACGCACACGCGTTCAGTACACTAACGCGTGCATATGTGTGTGACTCAGAAAGTAACCGTAGTACTTTAACTGAAATACATTCTTAATTATACTTTTTATTAAGGCATGATTTCTCATAGTTTTGATATAAAAGAAGCTGAAACATATATAAGTTGAATATAGGTATGGAATATGTGCGTACATTAACGATGGCTTTCCGTGTGGTAGGGATATCTCCAGGGAAGACCCTACTCTATGTTATATGCCTCCGGTTGCACTTGCTTACACCACTGCATTTATATTTGCTCTCTATCGCCACTACAACAGCGCGGTTACTATCTTTAAGAGCATACCTGAGAAAATTGACCACATCCTCTCTGCTCATCCTTCGGCTAACATTCACATTTGCAGTAATTTCAATGTCCGTAATGTGGAATGGCTGACCCACTCAAATAAGACAGATGATGAGGGGAAGTCCTGTCATAGTTTTGCCATTGTCTATGAACTCAGTCAGATTGTTCACGGATCAATCCGCTTGCCCGATACTACCGGTTCGTATGCAAGCCTTCTAGACCTTTTTCTCACAACTTCCCATGAGCTATGTTCATGTTCCCTTCTATATCCTCTGGGATCCTCCGACCACTCCGTTGTATCAGTTAAGATAAAAATGAAATGTAATAAGTCTTCAGATGTACCTCTCCACCGTACACCATGGCTGATTGGGAAAAATGTACCTTTCCATCGGTACTCTCTGGCTGACTGGGATAAATTCCGTACATTAATATCTGATCTACCTCTGCATTCCATGTTTAAAAAGGATGTGTCATCTATAGTGTCAGACCTGACAAAATTGTTAATTGTAGGTATAGACCGATTCATACCATCCAAAAAATTCCAGCAAAATCCTAACAGCCAGCCATGGTTCTCCCCAGAATGTGCTGCTGCCAGCGCGCACAGAAATCACTTTTTCCATTGCTACCAACGTAATAGACGTACTGAGACTAAAGCTGCCTTCAGCACTGCGAGCAACCACTCTAAAAGAGTAATAAAAAAATGCAAGAGAGCTATATGCTCAGTCCGTCAAATCCAAAGTAGCTGAGCAGCGGCTTGGTTCCCACCAGTTTTTACAAATAGCAAACAGGATCCTGAACAGAAGCGTGCGTTCCATCCCAATCATCATCAATGGACCTTAGGTAATCTCATCAGCATCAGACAAGGCCAAACTATTCGCCAAGAACTTTGCAGCTAACTCTACCCTCTGCGACGAAGGGCATCAACTCTCCGTATTTTCTCCTACAACAGACAACACCTTATCCAACATACACATATCTGTGCACGAGATCGCCAATCTAATCAAGAACCTTGATTCCAGTAAAGCAACTGGCCCAGACGGCATTCCAATTATAGTGTTGAAAAAGTTTCGACCAGAACTTGCCCCCATACTTACAAAACTGTTTAAGCGTTACCTTAAGGAGAAGTGCTTTCCAACAACCTGGAAAAGCTGGTCAGTATGCCCTATATTTAAGAACTCAGGTGAAAAGTCATCTCCCTCTCAGTACAGACCAATAAGTCTCTTGTGTGTCACGAGTAAGTTACTGGAATCCATATTAAATAAAGAAGTAATCAACCACCTAAAAAGAAATAACATCCTAGGTGGCATGCAATATGGTTTCCGTTCTGCTAGATCTACAGCTGATGTGCTAACAGTTATATCACATAGAATTAGTGAATCTCTCGGCAAAGGTTTCCTTTCTAGGGCAATTGCTCTTGACATATCAAAGGCCTTCGATAAGGTTTGGCATAAGGGCCTACTTTACAAGATTTCCAGCTACGGTATAACTGGAAATGTCTTCTCTATTATTAAATCATTTCTCTCTGATAGGTTCATAAGAGTAGCGGTTGAGGGGCAGAAATCAGAGACCCACAGTATTAATGCTGGAGTCCCCCAGGGGTCAATCCTGGGCCCAACTCTCTTCCTGATCTACATCAATGATCTCCCCAAAACACATACTTAATTCATTCATTGACATCTATGCTGATGACACGGCCATCTACGGCAACACATCAAAGGCTGTAAATGACAAAGCTCTCTCTCTCTCTCTCTCTCTCTCTCTCTCTCTGATTTCCTTTCCTCTGATCTTGAGCGCGTCGTTCAGTGGAGGGAAGAGATGGCTGGTTTCTTTTAATGCATCTAACACCAAGCTCCTAGCTTTACATGATCAACGCTCTGTTCCTCATCTAGCATCAATTGAAATGGATGGCTCTCGTCTTGAGCAGGCTTAATGTTTTGACAAGCTCCTGGGTTTGACTTTTACTCCTGATCTGAAATGGAACACGTATATAAAGTCTGTTGCCTGGACCGCTGGAAAAATGGTAGGATCCTTCTACCGCTCCAGAAGATCTCTCACTACTGATGCAATTCTCTATCTCTATAAAAGCCAAGTACGTCCAAAGATGGAGTACTGCCGCCACATCTGGGATGGAGCTTCAAAAACAGCCTATCCTGCCTTGACAAAGTACAAAATAGACTCCGTTGCTTAGTGGGGGATGCTCTCTTCTCTTCCCTGCAACCTCTCTCCCACAGAAGAGACGTTGCGGGCCTATCTTTGTTCTATCGTTATTTCGATGGCAAGTGCTCGTCCGAGCTCCAATCTCCGGTCCCCCGTCGCCAATCCTTCATGCTAAAACCATTGTCAGTAATTTCCCCCACTATTTATCTGTGCCTAAATCAAAACGTAGATTCCATGAACATAACCTTTTTCTGAGAAGTGCACGCCTGTGGAATTCTCTTCCGTTTGCCTGCTTCCCACCTGAATACAACTTGGACATCTTCAAGTCCAACATAAACAAATTCCTGAATAATCGCCCCCTTAAGTAAGACGCTTTATCAAATCTCCAATATTACTGCGATATTATCCCATTGATTATTGTACACAAAATAACCCTTATTCCCAAATGGCTTACGAGCCTTGATAAGTGGTAATCCCCATGTAAAAAAAAATAAAAGGCCCTCATGGGTCCATTCTGGACCCAGCTCTCTTCCTGATCTACATCAATGATCTCACAAAACACATACTTAAATCATTCCTTGACATCTATGCTGATGACACGACCATCTATGTCAACACATCTAAGGCCGTAAATGACAAAGTTCTGTCTGATTCTCTCTCCTCCGATCTTGAGCGCGTGGAACAATGGGGGAAGGGGTGGCTGGTAACTTTTAATGCATCTAAAACCAAGCTCCTATCTTTACATCATCAACGCTCTGATCCCCATCTGGCATCAATTGAAATGGATGGCCCTCGTCTTAGGCAGGCTCCATCTTTTGACAAGCTTCTGTGTTTGACTGCTAAAAACAGCCTATCCTGCCTTGACAGATACAAAATAGACTTCGTGGCTTAATGGAGGATGCCCTTTTCTCTTACCTTTAACCTCTCTCCCATAGAAGATACGTAATGAACCTATCTTTATTTTATCGTTATTTCCATGGCAATTGTTCGTCCGATCTCAAATCTGGTCCTCCCTCGCCAATCTTTCACGAAAAACACCCGTCTCGCTGAAACCACTATCAATAATTTTCCACACTTTTTATCTGTGCCTAAATCGAATGAAAACGTTGATTCCATGAACAAAGCTTCTTTCTTAGAAGTGCACGCCTGTGGCACTCTCTTCCGTTTGCCTGACTATAACTGTGATGTCTTCAAGTTCAACATAAACAAATTCCTGATGAATCGCCCCCTTAAGTAAGACACTTTATTACATCTCCAATACTAATGATTACTACGATACTATCCCAATAATTACTGTACACGCAATAACCCTTATATTCGAGTGGCTTCCGGGCCTTGATAAGTGGTGACCCCCTATGTAAAAAAAAAGAAACTCACAATGCAACAAAAATGAAGCTTGTAGCAGCTATTTACATTTCGTCAGAGAGCCATGCATATGTATTTATGCGTAAATAAGGATGGAGTAAGTTAATAAATATAAAACACAAGATCAGAAAACAAAAACACTGATTACGTTAGATAGAGATAGATAGATCAGTACGTGGAGAGGTAGATAGATTAGAATGGATTATAACTGTGTGAGGTGCAGAATGAGATGCACCCTTTTTGTGCTTAGGTTTTGTAATGCAATTTGCAAATGGATAACAAACATAAAAGCAAAATATTTCATTAATAATTGCTTCCTTTTTAATTACTTTCTCATATCACGTGGTCAAAAGAGTTTTTGTGAATTTCTATCGATAAATTACCATAGCCAATGATATAGGAAGCTTACTCCATTTGATGTTGTGTGTGGACGTTGAAGCTTAACTCATGTTTATTTATCCTAAAATTATTTATTGTTTAGCGATAATATTGCACCTTTATTTTGAAGTAAACTAAAAAAATATTATTGCATGTAAATTTATATTCTATGATTCATATCACAATATCTGCGCTAAATTACCGATAAGATCTTCACACGGAGTCTGCCAGATACGACTGAGTACATTGCTGTAAGTGAATTCAAGACAATACTGAGTTTTTCATCTAAAATATAAGTCGCACCTGTCTGTTTAAATCTATGTATGAATGTATGTATGTATGTATGTATGTATGTATGCAAATATGTATGTCTAAAACTTTTGACAGTGGTAAGGAATTTTTACGAGATCGGTATCATTTTGGAGCACGCTGTCTCAGACCACAAATATGGAAGAATTGGCCCAAAACATTAAGTCTTTCACACCCAACTGGGTAGTTTCTACCAGGAGGGTCCGAGTTGTTGCAAGTCATTTTTGCAAGTCATCGTATCGGTTGGATTGACTTTGCCTAAGTCGAACGTTCTAAATTTCTGGTCGCATCATGGAGAAGCGGTAAGACGTCAGATTTTTTTCACTTTCTTTTCCGCTTTCGTAGTACGGATTCGAGCCTGCCTATTCTTTTTAATGTTCAACACACACCTTCAAACTTCCAGGCAAATATATATATATATATATATATATATATATATATATATATATATATATATATATATATATATATAAAGAATATACCAAACGGGGCTAGTCTCCGAACAGTAGATTTGTAGGGCGAATATATCCCTTTATGAATGTTAAATCAAGATAAAATACATTACATTGTATACAAATTTTATAGATTTAAATTTTCGAAGGGGAATTCTGCCTATATTATGTATCTGAAATCACTTTAAAATACACTCTATCATTTTACGTTAAATTTGTATAGGAAACTAACACCACACTTTCGCAAAATGTACATTTATATCATGAAAACTATTTATCTGATCCAAATTTAAACGTGATATTCGTTTTCAGCAGCACCACAAACTTATGAAAGTCCTCATTTTAAAGTTTGTTGCGGGGTTTGAAAGAAACGTGAAAATGACAAGTGTTTTTATGACACGAACCATTTCTACATCTACCGATAAAAAAACAAAAAAAACATATACACCATACCCTAGACCTAATATATATTTTACATGTACGCTATATACTAATCCTACACCCGCTACTTCTCCTTTGGATGTTTGGATTTTACAGGTTTCCCTCTACGCTGATTCAAAAATATTTGACGGATACAACTACTTTACGACATATACCGCTCTCTCTTCGCAGTTATTCCCCCACCCCCACCAAAATATAAACATACCCTTAACCCAATATTTTATGCATATAGGTTACAAAATTATTTACTTTGCATAAGAGAATTTTAAATTAGTAATGTGTTTAATTGAACATCTTTAAAAACCAAGAAATATTACGACACTATTTATTAAATGATAAAATCAGTTTTCATACAATGTCCAAATTTTCGGTACAGAAACATAACTTTATCAAGGGTAAAAGATATATGTGCTTCCTTCAATCTTGACAGAGTATGGAAACCCACTGTAAGGGTGCCTGCATGTAAAGTTTTAGGGGCAAGACTTGCGTAATCTCCAACCACAGCTCTTCTGAGTCGACATTGTTGAATACCAGTGAAAAGTGGAGGTTGAGGACGACTGGAAACAATGCCGAGATAAGCGGAAAGCACATACAGCGTCTAACCTTCCCAAATGGTCACTCATCTTGTACCGGCCAGGTTCAACGTTGCTTATCTTCCATCATCTGAAGAGAACCTGTGTGTCAATGTGATTGTGCCGTATATATATATATATATATATATATATATATATATATATATATATATATATATGTGTGTGTGTGTATGTGTGTGTGTGCGCGCGCGCGCGCGCGTGTGTGTGTGTGTGTGTGTGTGTGTGTGTGTGAAAGCAAGTTACTATCAATATTGAATATGGCTGAATTGTTTATTTTTTAATTGGTTTTATTTATGTCTTGACTCAGCGAGGACGTTTCCGCGGGTCTGGTAGGAATTTATGGAGTATGGATCCGAGAGCATTTTGTTGACCGTCACAAGCACTTTTGATCTTCACTATTGTCTTTATGTTTTTCACTATATTATTGTTTGAGCTGTTTTAAGATTAAATTTCACGCTAATTTTAGTGTGAAGAAGAAAACGCAATTGTGCATGGCATTTATTTCTGTAATTTTGTCTTTATTGTTTTATTAGTTTGCTGTTATTTTAAATAATTTCTTTGATAATGTATTAATTATTTTTCATCCTAGCAGAATCAATGTTTGCCGTACTTGTTCATTAGTCTATCGTATGTTAAAATTGTTATTTAAATATAGACTGTGCTTAATAATTTACCGCATTTTTATTTTTTTGATAGTTACTAGAATTCACCTAGACATCGTATTGCATTTTTGTTTTATATTCGTGTCCCTAACTTCTCGAACACTAGTACATTGATCAATTCAACGAAAGCATCTCCACTTAAGAGATACTTCTGAGAGCGTGGGTGCCAGAAGAGCCACTTTTAATTGAAAGCATAAACATTAGATATCTTAGAAAAGTACATTCCTAACAGAACGTTGACAGTGCCTTAAAAATCAAATACAAGTAATTTACTTCACTAATAATATTACATTTATTATGAATACTAATATTAATTATGCTCCACTTTATAATATAGACCAATGCATATTAATGTGTACATAAATAAATACATATCACCCATGTTATATAAAGTTTAGATAGTAAGACAAGGTGACTTTCTCATTCTTTTGGACAAAATAATATTGAGTTCTGTGGAACGGTTCGAATACAAACACCAAGTCATACAGTAACTGCCATTTGAAATAGATTCAGCTAATATAGACCATTCTAAGCTAGCCATGATTGTTTTTTGACCTTTGAAAACTCTACCAAACTCCTCCGACAATTTCTGGATAACACACTTAAAAAATTTTATATAGGTACCTTGGACATGGATGTAACTTAATAACTCGATTTGAGCCCAACACAATAAATTTTAAGAGGTCATAATAGGGGTGAAAGTTAACAAAATTGACGGCTTTTTTTTTTTTTTTGTTCAGCATTCACCTCCAAACACCCGTGCCACGCCGGGCACCCATGCTAGTATATCTAGAAAAATGAACGTGTCTGCGTGTCTGTGTGTCTGTCTGTGTACATTTCCCTACGCAATTATTTGCCAATATTTTGTCTACACACTCGAAATTTAATATACAGGGTACTGAGATTTGGCAAAATCGATATGATCCGTTTTCGGCCAGAAATTTGGCTGTTAAGGGGTTAATGTTCATCGATTTGACTTTTGAGAACTCTACCAAAATCCTCCGGCAAGTTTGGGTCTAAACACTTAAAATTTTAAATATAGGTTCCTTGGACATGGATCTAACTTAATAACTCAATTTGAGCCCAAAACAATAAAAGGTAAGAGGTCATAATAGGGGTCAAAGTTAAAAAAGCTCACCGTTTTTTTTGTGTTTTTTTTTTTGCTCAGCAAGCATGCAAGTCTATCTATCTATCTATCTATCTATCTATACGCTTATAAATTCGTGTTTCTTTTGTGTGTATTGATATTCATATTAAAAACCCCTCTTTTCTATTTATTTAAAACGAAAATACAATTTTCTTATAATGGAATTGAATTTATCTGCAAAAGATCTAGCTAATTTTCATATTCTTTTAAACATTCATTTTAATTAATTCCCTATTAGTTTTTTCGGTTTTCTTATGGGATAATCATCTTTAATAACCTAATAGCATTTCAGCCTGGCGTTGCCCGGGTGTTTAGATGTGTATGTTGAGCAAAAAAAAAGTGGTAGTAGGAATGGAGGCTCGAACGGAGGAGGAAAAGAACGGGGGAAAAAACCCTGACGTCTTTGCGGGTACGCCCACCACACACCTGAAGTGACTTATGTTTACATGAAGGCCAGACTATCGAAAGGAGAGGATATCACTCAAAAATATCGGCGAAAAAAGCGACCCCCCCTGTAGAAAACTGCCTAGTTGAAGATGAAAATGTTAATGTTTTTAGCCAATTTTTCGATATTTGTCGTATGAAAGGTCGAACTTCATAACGATACTGATCTTAGTAAAATCCGTCGCATCTGTCAAAAGTTTTAGGCAGAGATGCAAACATACATATATTTATATATTGGTAACTAAAAATTATCGACCAAAACCGATGAAAAAGCTTGCCCTATCTCTGAATACTCTTTATGTAAAATTTCAAATGTTTAGATCATAAATTTTCTGAGTAATTAAGTAGAGACCGCAGAAGTCAAAAATTATAAAAAATTAACCCCTATTATGACCCATTCAAATTTATTGTTTTGGACTCAAATCAAGTTAGTAAGTTAGATCCATGTCCAAGGAACCTATATATAAGATTTCAAGTGTCTAGACCAAAAATTGTCGGAGGCTTTGGTAAAGTTCTCAAAGGTCAAATCGTTGAACTTTGACCATTGAACAGCCAAATTTCTGGCCGAAAACCGGTTACATCGATTTTTCCAAATACCAGTACCCTTTAGATCTATTTTCGAGTCTGTAGACAGAGTTATTGCGTAGGGAAATGTACACAGACAGACACACACACACACACACATACTTTCACTTTTCTAGATATACTAGCATGTTTGTCCGGCGTTGCCCGGGTATTTTGAGGTGTATGTTGAGCAAAAAAAAGCGGTCAATTTTTTTTAACTTTGCCCCCTATTATGACCTCTTAAACATTATTGTTTGGGGGTCAACTCAAGCTATTAAGTTAGATCCATGTCCACCAAACCTATATCTCAAATTTCAAGTGTGTAGACCAAAAATTGTTGGAGAGGTTTGGTAGAGTTCTAAAAGGTCAACTCGTTGGACTTTGACCCGTTAATCGCCAAATTTCTGGCCAATAACGGATCACATCGATTTTCCCAATTGTCAGTACCCTGTATATCAAATTTCGAGTCTGTAGACTAAAAATGTACAGAGTTATTGCGTAGGGAAATGTACACAGACACACACACAGACAGACACTTTCACTTTTATAGAAATA